>NW_027503303.1:0-20143 GCF_021521415.1 Bidens hawaiensis
TTAAGACATACCAATGCACTAATACAGTTAACCACATAGTCTTGTTCGCCAATTTGTTGCTAAATATAGGATATAAATGATCAATATACTATCATTTTCATAAAGAAATAAAATAAAATGAAAATTTTTACAAAAATAAAAATGATTACCGAGCAATTGAATTTATTTTAAAGTTTTTAAACCATTTAAGCCATTCAAATAAGTATATCGCGTTTTGTTAAATTCTTTGGTAAAAAGGTCAGCTTTCTGAAAATCCGTGTGAATCTTTTCAACATTGATGAGTTTCTTTTCAAAACAATCACAAATAAAATGATATCTTATTTCAATATGTTTCGTTTTCAAGTGTGTGAACGGGTTTTTTAGTGATACTTATCGCAACCGAGATGATCAATAAATATGGGATTAGTAAGAAACATCAAACTGTAATTCCGCAGATGTTGCTGGATCTACAAACCCTATGAATAACTACTCGAGGCTGCCACGTATTCGGCTTCGGCGGTTGAAGTAGAGACAGTTACCTGCTTCTTACACTGCCAAGGAAACAAGCCGGTTTCCTAAGAATGGGCATCCTTCCGAGGTAGACTTGAAGTTAATATTGCATCCCCCATAGTTAGTTGTATAAGCCGTAAGATTGAAAATATTATCCTTGGGGGACCGTGACCCGATGTCAGGATTACCCTTTAAATAGTGTGGAAAATACGCTTAACAGCCGTCAAATGAGTCACTCGGGGGACTCGATTGATGCCTGACACATAACCAAACAGCAAACATGATATCAGGATAAGCCACAGTTAAGTACATAAGAGAACCGATCATAGCTCGATAAAGGGTCGAATCAACGGTTTCTTCCAATTCGTCCAGTGACAAATTGTGACCTACAAGAAGAGGCGTCGAGGAGACTTTTTCGGTAGTTATCTTGAATCGGCTGAAGACATCGTTCACATATTCTGTCTAGTGAATGAAGATACTCGAATCAGACTGGTGAACATGTAGCCTCAAGAAAAAAATCATCTCTCCCATCGAACTCATCTCAAACTTGGTCTACTTTGTCGTCTCGAAGTCCTTACACAGCTTGTCATTTGTTGAGCCAAAAGTAATATCCTTAACATAAATCTGGACTAGAAGGAGATGATCTTCCACAGTCTTGTAGAAGAGAGTACAATCCATAGTCCCTCATTTGAAACCACTATCAATCAGATGGTCAGCTAACGTGTTGTACCAAACTCTCGGGGCTTGATGAAGACCATATAGATCCTTGTTTAATCGGTAAACATGCTCGGGACAGTCAGGATCTTCAAAACCAGGAGGCTACTTCACATACACCTCATGAATTTCCCTATTCAAGAACGCACTCTTAACATCCACTTAATTGACTTTAAAGTTCTTGAAAGCATATGTATAGCCTCCAGTCGAGAAACTAGAGCATGTACCTCGGTGTAATCTATGCCTTCATTCTGGTTAAAACCTTGATCAACAAATCGTGCCTTATTCCTCACAATTACCCTATGGTCGTCTATTTTACATTTATTTACCCTTTTTTTGGGATCGTTTTCTTCACCCGAGCCGGTTGGTCAGATAATATCCCAAACACCCAGTCGTACAAACTACTGCAACTCTTCTTGCATTTCTTCTACCCAAGACGGTTCTTAAAGTGCCATTGAAACACTTGTTGGCTCAAGCTGGGATAAAAAAAAAGCAAGTGTACTTGGCAATGCTCATGATTCCCGACGCATGCATATCAGCATAAGCACACAATACATTATCATCGTATACATTAGCAACTTGGCGTCGCATACAAACCCCCTCATTTACATCACCAATAATGGTGTCCTAAGGATGATAAGAATCAATCCTAAGTATGAATCCTAAGTGTCGGATTCTCAGGAACTTCAACATTGTCTTGCATGTTGGTGATGTTTTCTTCAGCCGATTCAACATTCAACAGTTGGGAAGATTCTTCAACTTGTATCTCAGAAAGAATCATGAGATTCAGTAGAATGGAGCAGAGGAGTAATCTTAAAGGTCGGCATTATCAGAAGATATAGAAACATCATTGGATGTTTCGGGTTGAGCAGATGCAATGGAATCATTATAAATAGAGATCTCGGCTTATATAAGGTCTCTTCTTCAAGATACGCATGAATCAAATCTTCAGGCTTAAAATCAACCAAGGGAGTAAAAGAATTTAAAAGACTTTAATAATCGAACATCCAATCAGGCCCCTTTCCGGCAGGTGGTGTGGTGTACCCTTGACAGTCAACATGGGTACCACTCTTCTACATATCTAGAAGAGAAATTAAATACCCTTTACTTAGGCGACACATACCCAAGAAAGAATCCTTCTATCTCTTTCTCTTCAAATTTATCTTCATCTTTCTTCAACATTGTGTAAGGACACCCAAAAGGCTCCAGGAATTGAAGATTCAAGATTATGGTTATTAAACAACTCATAGCTTGTCTTCACGAGCTTTTTAACCGTGAGAACTCTATTCAATGTATAACATGCGGTATTCACAACCTCGTTCAAAATATGTGAAGCTTAGATTCCGCTAACATAGTTCTAGCCGCCTCAATTAAAGTCATATTCTTCCTTTCAGCAACATCGTTCTGTTGTGGCACATACGGGGCACTGTATTCGTGATGAATACCCCGTTGCAGACAGAAGAATTCAATCATGCTATTCTTAAATTCCATGCTATCACTTCATATTCGTCTCACTTTCAATTTATAAAGTGATTCGATCTTGGTGATAAAATTATGCACGAGAACGAGAATTTGATCCTTTGTGCTCATAAAGAACACCCATGAGAATCGAGAATAGTCCTTAGTAACAACTAAGCAATAAGGATCTCCAGCAATACTCGCCTTATTCACAAGACCAAATAAATCCATGTGAAGGCGTTCTAGAGGAGTGTCGATAGAGTTGATCATCTTCGATGGATGTGACTTCTTCTTTTGTTTCTCTTTCTTGCACGCAATATAGTGATCAGTCATCTTGAAGTTTTTCAATGCAATGCCATCCACCAAATCATTTGTGGTTAAATGATTCATCTTTTGAATGTGGATAAGACCCATCCTTCCATGCCAAAGTATCGTATCTTTCTTTGTTTCTTAGAGACAAAACACGTTGTTGTTGATGAGGAGGTCTCTTTAGTCGCCATGTGAAGCACATAAATATCATTCGATCTAGGTGATCGCATGACAAACATGTCCTAGGGAATAACAAATCTGGTTTGAGAATAATACACTCCTTATCAGTGAACAAAGTTGTAAACTTTATATCACAAATCTGTGACACGCTCAACAGATTGTGATCAACTTTGTCACAATAATTACCTTCTCGAATGCAATACGACCATTCGAAACTTCTCCTTCCTTTGTAATTAAACCTCCTTGATTACCCGCAAACACCACATATCCCCCCTTAAATATCTTTAACAATTAATAGGAGATTATTATGACCGGTAATATGCCAAGAACATCTACTACCCATGATCCATTTGTCTCCTTAAATAGTCTTGGATGAACTCTGCACAACAAGAAAGTGATTAGTTCGAAAAGGCAGCCCACGCCTCAGTCTTGGCTCAACCTTTGTTTCCTTTCAGCATAATTCAATTTTAGGTTTCCTCGTTCGAAGAACATCAACAAGAACCTTGATTTCACTTGAATTTTGTTTTATGTTCTATTGGTATAATTGATGAACAAGATTATAAGTCAAAGGTTCTTTTATCTTTCGTTTAAGATATTCATCATGAATCACACCAGATTATGATTCTTACAAATAGATTTAAAAAGCTCAACCTTTTTTAGATACATTAGACACTTGAAAATTAACCCTCACAACTTTCCTAAGGTTAACTTCATGAAACATTATATGAGTACCATCAACCTTGACTTGAGTAGGTTGTCTTCTCAAGCTTCTTTTAATCATAGGAACTTGTTCCTTTGTATTTCCATTAAGCTTCACCCTAGATTCACACTTTTTGGCAACATGGCCGCGTTCACCACATAGAAACAAGTTCTCATATCCACAAAAGCTTGAGGTGAATCAGTAGATAATTGTGATTCATCAGGTTGAAAAGACACAACCTTTACTTTTGGAATTTTTGTCTTGTCTGCATATTTATTTTTGTAAAGTTCAAGATTAGAACAATTTGAAAAACTTTTGAGTGTACCTAATCCGGATGATTTCACAAACTTGATCGGCATCAGAAATAACTGGCTTTTCAGAAGATACAACATTCTTTGATTCACATGGTTCACAAATAATATGATTAGCAACTGGTATATTCTTATCTTTGTAGGCCACATTAGGTTCAAACACATCTTCAACCAACACTCCATGGTCAGTTTCAGTAAAAACCATTATTATGAATTTGAGGTTTTGGAGTTAACTTTGGTTCAACTGGTTTGGGTTTCTTGTCAAGTATAACCTTATCCGCACTCACAAGTGAATTAATAGTCAAAGGACCATCAATATAAACTATATTATATGTATGGGGGATACTAGTATAATCATTATGAAATGGAGGAGGAAATTCAACATAGCCTACACCCGCTTCACCAGACTTCTGATGAGTGTTATTAACTTCAATTATTTCATTCAACAGAAAAGATGAATTTTTAAATTTTCCAAATTTATCTTTTAACTCCATCACCTCATTTCAAGTTTGGAGATTTTAGTTCTCAATTGTAAAATTTCTTGAAATTGTGCATCAATGATGGTTTGTTTGACTATCATCTCAGGTTTCAAGTCATGATTACTAATCGACAAGACCTCAATTTTATCTTCTGATTTTTGGTCAATTTCAACCACCTGTCGTAGTTATCACGAATGATAGTGAGATCATAAACAAGTTGATCATTTCATGACGAAGTGAAATAAGTTTTGACTTATATTCACCACAATGACAACATTCTATTTCATCAACACCAGATGAAATACATTTATTAGACTCAACAGAAACATAAGTAGAAGAGTTGGAACTAACCTCTTCTATCTTGGCCATGCAAGCAAAATTCTCTTGCAAATCAACATTTGAATCATCTAATTCTGTCTCTGAATCATCACTCTCATCCATAAGCCTATCATCCCTAGCATCTTCAAACTGCTCCAATTGTTCAATCATAGCCAAATTATCTTGATTGCCTTCAATATGTACACGGCCCAACATCCTTTGGGACCAATTGTGACATTCGTGACAAAACGAGGTATGCCTTATTTGATACGTAACGAGTAAACAGTTAATCGGTTAATTCATACCGAGTAAACGATTAATTGAATGATACTGATTATGACCCGGATATATTAAGGGACCATATACAAGTGATAAACGTATTATAATAACTAACATATTTATATTATAACCCTAGTACGTGCAAAACCACTTAAACGAAAATATTTTAGTTTAGTGATACGCTGTAAACTTAAACTCGATTGTATGTACCAAAGCATTGTATCATCTGTCAAGTTGAAAAGACTTATAAAACACTTATATATATATATATATATATGATGTTTTAAGAAATCCGTGAAAATATTTTGGAATTTTACAACGAGCTAGTATGTTTTTCTTATTTAACAAAATTGAGTCGAAAAACACTCGTTTTTGCGCTGTTTGTCGCACCCGAACTATTTTTCGCTTTAAAAACGAACCTGAATTAAATTTGGACTAGGTATTTCCCCATGGCTTGCAAAACGAGACAACTAGTGGTCAGATGAGGGGGCATGGGGGACCCCCATATGGCGGCCGCAAGTTGGGGGCCGCCCCCCTTTTGTATAACTTCAAGTTTAAGCAACCAAGTTAACTATTTTTCACACCAAAACCCATTTACAACTGTGGCAAACTGATATTCTTCAATCTTGTTCAAAAAACTAAAGTAAAACTTCAATTTTCATGAGTTTTAATCATGTTCAAGACTTGTTTTAATCATAAGAACATGCTTTGATTAGTATAAACCATGTTTAACCATCTAAAACACCTTAAAATTATCTAAAAATATAATTTGATCTTATACATGGTTATTAATCAGAAACATATGCTTGTTTGCCCAAAAAGGTGGATTAGAACGTTTATATCGTGGTTTTTACGGTTTAAAAACTAGGAGAAACCCTAACCGAAAGCATATGTAAAAAGGCTTGATGATTGATGATTTATTCTTGGTATTTTTCTAATTGATCTTTATATAATCTGTATAGCCAATCAAGGACCCGAAAACTTGAATAGAGGGCTTAAACGATCGGAAAAACCGTGAAGGTAATAACCAATATCTCGTTTTAGGGGTTGTTTAGGATTAGATTGTGACGTGATGCTTGTTGGACTATGAAACTTTACAGTGACCTCAGGGATCAAATGAATGAGTCCCTTTGCAAGTTTGGTAACTATTCGATAAACGGAGAAAATTTGGCGATTTTATTAACGTTTATTGGTGAATTATTATGGAAAATAGGTAAACTGGTTGGAAAATTATGAACTTTTGTGGAAGACTCGAAAACGACATTGTAATATCACACAGAAAATTTGGGATTATTTGGAGAAGACTAGATATGGTTCGAGCATTTTTGTTTAATCGAGTTTTAACATATGAAATATTCGCAAAAAGGTATTTTAGCCAAAGATTTAAATTTTGGAAATTTTACAGGGATTATTTGATGATATTTTGACTATTTAGAAAAATTATTGAATATTTTGAGAACCATTTGGTGGTAAACGGGTGATTTATGGGTTAATTAAAACATATAAAACGAATTTTTATTAATAAATAAACAAGTTTAATAATTCGGAATTTATTTTTATAAATTTTGCATATTTTTTATTTTTAATAAAAAAATTCACATAATTTATATATATTTATATAAATAGTTATAATAACTTAAAGATAAAAATTATATATGTTTTGTTTAAAACCGGCATCGTTATGTTTAACGAACTGACTGGTGTGTCAAAACGTAAAAAAATGGTCAAATATCATAGATTTGGGTCAATTTGATAAAAACAAAATTTTTAACAAATTTTCGGACAATTCGGATGAATTGTACACGTTTTTAACAATCAAACCCGTATGAAAACGGAAACGAACCTTGCAACCAATCCAAATATTGAAACCCTAATTTTCTTTTATAAGTCGAATCATTTTATCGAACTGTACATTTATTCAAGTTTGTGTGATCTTATCTATTTCCAAAACGCGTAAACGAACAACTTGGAAAACGGTGAAACTTAGCCAAGACTAATTTTAAACAATTGATATCGTACAACGTCACAATCTAAGACTACTGATATGTTCTGGGCGTAACAACCATACCCAGGCTAGATATACCGCCTGATTCAGTTTAGTGGATGTAATAGTATTAACTATGCAATACCGATTATAGGAGTTGAGCTATAATCGAGGCATACAGCTTACATCCGTGTGCTACTGATACCGTATTATTATAAGGTGAGTTTCATGACCCCACTTTTAAACTGTTTCATGAACTTTTGAAATGGAAAGCATGGTTACATATATCTATTTATTATGATGTGAATTATATATGTGCTAACACTTAACAAGTCCCCACCAACATGAGTGATTAACTACGAGCCCATGGCATGTGAATAGTACTATTAGTTTGACAAACCCAGTTGATAAGGGTGGTGGAGTGTACCGGAACTATTATTCAATTATACGTGACCATACAACTATACTTGCTATTTGATTGTGTAAACATATTACTACTTGGGGCAAATGGGCCAATGGGGCCACGAGGAAGTGTGTGGGCGGAAAGGGGGCCACGTAAAAACCCGCACGTCAGAGGATTCACTTGTGGCTTAGTATAATTACATCGTATACATACGAAACATGAATACCATGATTATGTATACTGGTTTCATTTAAACTTGTGAAACTCACCAAGTAATTGTAGTTGACCCGTTTTAACATGTTTTTCAAGTATTCCAAAGTTGGAATGATGTGCTAAATGCTATGTGCTCAAGTGATAAACCATATTAATGTAGATAGAAGCAATATATACTATTAAAGAATAAAGCGGTGTAGAGAACTGGTTATTTTGCGAACGCCTAGTTTGTAAACGAAGTTAAAACCATGTAATATGATGTAATTTAGTTTGTTACTTTTCTTTATAAACAGTGTGGTTGATACCAGAGTTATCTGTTAAAATCCCGTATTACGCTTCCGCATTTACCTAGTCAGGGTGTGACACCAATCAATTCCTTTTTGAGTAATCATTGCATGTGACCCTCATGGTTTAGCAGGATCAGCTCCCTTTGGCTTATCCTTGGACTCGAACTTGCTATACTTCTTGTTGGTGCTAAAGTTTCTATCGTGAGTCCTTGATCCATAATATTCCTTTCTGGGCTTGTCACACTCCTTAGCAAAATGACCAAACTCTTCGCGGTTATAACATTTCACTTTCAGTTTGTCAAATCCAATCCTCTTTCTCATGGCAGTCAAATCTTTCCCAGTTCTTTGCATGAACTTCTTTATCTTTCTCACAATCATTCTCATGTTCCATTTAAATCCATCAACTCAAGATCATCAGGATCAACTTGATCATAATCCACATCTATCATGTCACTGTTTGCTACTTGTCCACCCACCAATTGTTCATAAGCGGTCATGAAAGCTCCCATGAAGACAAAATGTATTTATGCTTCTTTCATGTTTACATTTGTTGGTGGAGTGAAAATAGGAACTGAACACGTATTACTAGTAATTGAACTTGAGAATACAGTAGGTTCATATGCAGTCTTTTGAGGAATGTCTTGAGTTGTTTGAGAATAAAAGGCAGTGATCGGTGTAGATGTTGGTACACTTTTATTGACTGGATTTGTACCACCATATAAAGTAAGGTCTTGATTACCCTTGGATGAATCTTGACAATTTAAATCAAACTCCATTCCTCCAGCTTTTGTATAAACTCATTTAAAGTTAGTTCTTCATTCTTGAAATACCAGTTTTCTGTAAGCACCATCAGGTAAGTTGCATAAGAAGGAGGTAGAGAATTCTTCAATGCATCAATGAGATCACTATCATATGGAAGCATTTTGAAATTGTGCATTTCAGCAGTTAAATGACCAAATCTTGTGATCAATTCACCAACATTTTCTCCTTGAATTAAGTTAAAGTTTATGAACTTATACTTTAACATTGACTTTTTTCTCTCCTTTGTATTCCCCATGCTTCTTGATTTCAAGGCTTGATACAGATCTAAATGTGACTAAAATGGTGAAAAATATTCTTGGGTAATGCCATCCTTAAAGTAGAATAAGCTTTAGTCTCAATCTCTTAAGCTTTCTTTTCCTCAGCAGACATTTGAGAAAATAACTTCTCGTTATTACCCAGTGAACAGAGCTCACTATTATCAGTACATAACCATGCTCTAAACTCTGCATACACTCAGGATGAACGAATCCCAAATGTGCTTTAAATATTGGTTTCCACTTCGGAAAATCACACTGCTTATGAGTCACGGACATTTAGTGTGAGACCCAATCTCAGAATCAGTGGTTACCATTTGCTGCATGAGTGCATTTTGAGATGCTAAAGCATGAAGATCAGCCATGATGTTAAACTTTGAAAAGTTCACGGGTTATAACTCTCAATTTAGCAAACTGAGAGAACAAATGAGAAATTTTAGATAACGTATGAGAGAATTCTTTCACGAATGAACATCACGAATGAGATAGCAAATGGCACTGTTCAAACGTATGAGCAATAACGAATGAAAGAGTAACGAATAGGATAACGAAAGAGGAACAATAAGTACGAATGTGTGAGAGACGAATGTGAGAACGAATACGGTTGATCGAATGAGTGAACAAGGTAACAAACGAGTCTACTGTACACGAATGGGTTGTTATAAATGGTTACAAAAACCTTACAACCGTCTAAAGAATAAGAGATGAAAAGAACAAATGAACTAAAGAAAACATTGAATGAGCATTCCTCGTGTTCATCGTTTTCCAGATCCAAACCAATTCCTAACCAATTCAAACCGATCCAAACAAGTCCAAATCACCCAATTCACCAATCAAACTACTCGTAATTCAATTCCGAACCTCAACATACCAATCCAAACGCCAAAAACACCTCAAATCCAGTCCAATTTAACTCAAACACAATCAAATACTTGAATACTCTCCCACGTAAATCAATTACACTAGTTCTAGGTGAATTAATACAATTAAACGATGTTAGATGATTAAATCAGCATCGCGAACGATCCTAAGGTTAATTCATATTCAATTAGCATGATTCATATCCTTAATTGATCAATTTTAGTTACAAACAGTCTGAATATCAATTACAATACAATTAGTTACAATTAAGGGTCAAATAAAGAATCAATTGAAACGACATGGATTTCTAAATGTTATTCAATCAAACAATAACTCTGATACCACTTGACAAGTCGCGATCTGATCGATTACGAGTTCATTACATTAACGGATCTAGTTAATGATATGAATACGTATATGTTTGGATCAATTACGTTAACTATGTGCTATTGTGTGTGTTGAGTGTGGATTTGGGAAGAGTAATGAGATGGATTGGGAATATATGATAACTATTAATTAGAAAATAACTTACAGAGGTATATATAGACGATGAGCTCATTCGTTAGACACTCCCTAACGAATGAGCCTCATTCGCTATAAGATCACATACGTTACCCTCATTCGTTAACATCTCCTAAAGAATGAGGACGAATAAACATGTGGAACTCATTTGTTATTAGCTACTATAATGAATGAGCTTTACATTAGAGAATGTTACTTAATACAATTACCAAAATATCACAATACATTATTCTAATGACAACATACTTTAAACAAAAGCCGATACGCAAAATGATGTATCAACAGTTTATAAAATTCTATATTTAAATCAATTGTTTAAATATACAAAATATTTGAATTTTGAATATTTAATGTAACATCCTACTTTGAGAAAACTAAATAAAAGAAATTTCGTTATTTAATAATGTGTCGTTATTCAGTTTAGATAAATAAACTATTAGAGTGTGGGCTTGGACATTTAAATATGGAATAAGGGATAAGGGATGGTGATGGGCCTTAGGTTAATGGGCTTAAGGGTATATAAACCCCTTAAACCTCCCTAAAACCCTAAACTCTCATTCTTATCTCTTAGTCTCCATACACTCTTAAAAACACACACAAACACCCTCATTTATCTCGGACCAAGATCTGGAGGAGAAGACCCGAGATTGTGGGTGTTAGAGCGTCGTGACGAGCAAGACATACAGCAAGCTTGGATCGTGTTCGTGAAACGGATTCATTTAAGGTACGTTCTATAACGAAAACTTGTTCGGCTCGTTTACTATTCCTAGACCTATATATAAATGGTAAAAACGAATCAAACGCAACAATTCTGGTTGAAATTCGTTAACATCTGAGAGGTTAATTAATCGAATAAAGAACCGGTTATATATATCAATCAAACGCACCATTTGAACACGATGTTTGGATGTTTAGATTATTGGGGTTAGTAGGCGCTGTGATTCAGAGTCCAATGATACCAAATTCGTGTTGTTTCATCGTCTTATGAAGGATAACTGCATATCTGGTGTGTGGTTGACCATTTGTGTTCTTGACGATTTTGACTTTAACAATTGAGTCAACGAATGGAACTGATGTTCATTCGCTATGTGAAGCGAATCATAGGTCTTTCATTAAATAGTCATAACGAATAAGATACATTCGCGTGCTTTTGTAACGAATGAACCTCTCATTCATCTCATTGAAATCACGAATGGTCTACTCATTCGTTACTCATCCATTCGTCATGATAAGACAGCGAATCAATTCATTCGTTATAAGATACACTCGTATGCTCTTGTAACGAATGAGCCTCTCATTCGTCTTATAGAAAGCACAAATGGCCTTAGTCATTCGTTACTCATTCATTCATCTCAGATCAAACAATTCATTATAATGAATGGAACCATTTGCCATAACGAATGGGATAGCACATGATACTTAACCAGAATGAAGTTTTCATAACTAATCAAACCATTTGTTATAACGAATGAAGTCATTCGAATGAGTTAGCGAATAGAATAATCATTTAAAGATTCTAATGAAATTTGTGTTAATGAAAATAAAAATCTTCCCAGGTCAGCTCGACCCTAGCCAGGGGCTCTGCCCCTTGGACCCTTCTAGGGGCAGCCGCCCATAGACCTTGCTGCCAGGGGCACTACCCCCGGGCCCCCGTTCGTTAAGGGTTATATCTAACTAGAAATAAGTTATGGGTAGTGATAGTTAATTGATATGTGTAATTGTTATACAGTTAGCCGCGCCCAGTTAAAGAGAGGAGTTGCCATTAACTCGGAAAGGAACTAAGCTCAGGTGAGTTTCTAAGCACACTTCCTTGTTATGTTTTCGGGGCTGTGTGCATACTCGATGTGATTAGTTAATACACTTACCTTAAGTGGTAAGTGTATGCTATGTGAATGCTTATGAATGATGTATGTATGATATACGAATGTCTATGAAGGATGTATGTATGATATATGAATGATGTAGAAAAGATTAAAAGTATGTATGAAAGTATATAAATATTAAAATAAAAAGGAAGGTATGTATGAATTGATGGTAAGAGGGTGGCAGGCCCTAATAATATCTGTGAAGGAGGATGGCAGACCCTAATAATATCTGTGAAGGAGGGTGGCATACCCTAATAATATCTATGAGGTTATAGGAAGAAAGGTTATTTAAGGGTGGCAGACCCTAATAATATCTGTGAGATTATAGGGTGAAACACTCTTTATAACGTATGAGTATGTATGTAACGCAAGATAAATTATGAAAGTATGAAAGAAAGAAAGAATGTAAGTAAGAATGAAGGTATATACTTATGTATATACGAAAGAAAGAATGAACAGGTTATATAAGTGATATGTATCTTCAGATACGTATAAGTAAGTATGTGAATATATTGTATGTTACCTGTTTTAACTAGAACTCACTCGGCGTAGCTGACTTTTAGTATGCACGCAGGTGAATAGATTGAAGCAGTTGGCTTGAGAGGCAGACACATGGCATGATTTGAATGGACTGACATCCAGAGAAGATTTTTCATGATGTTTAAATAAACTATGTTACGTTTTATTAAAAAGACAAGTTTGAATGTTTTGTCACGAATGATTGAAGTTTTATTATCCCACGAAAGTTTTTAATTAACTCTGATATTTAGAACTATGTTTATGAGTAAATACAACGCCAAAGTAGGGCACCGGGAGCTGGGCCTTACATTTAAAGGAATATTCAACTCTTGGTAAGTCTTTCAATCCATGCATTGAACAACCAAACTCACCAATTGGGCAAGTCAAACTAAAAGAAGGTAAGGGTTGAAGCTTTGGATGGAGGTGATAAACAATGTTTAACCAAATAGGTGAAATACCTGGGTTATGTTGTAAGGAGAAGTGGGAAGTGAAAGGTATGTCTTCCCACATGTTTTAGTAAACACTAGAAGCCAAATATTGAAGAAAATGACCACACACAACGCTCATATTGACAAGACCGATGTAAAGTAGAAAGGGCGTCCATGGTTGTTGGAAGCAACCGTCGGCTACCATTCCCTTAGCCTTGTCTCTCACATACTTGGCTATAAATAGAAGACTACTTCAAACTTAGTCTTCACCCTGCTCTACAACATTAATACATACACTTCAAAGATAATATCTTTCATCATTCAAGATTAATCAGATTTCAATTGTTAAGAGAAGAGATCAAAGTGTGGAGCAATAAGAAGAGATTTTTCAAGATATCCAACCAACCATATTACATGTATTTTAAGGTGTTAAATCTAGAGGTTGTTCTAGTGTTTTGTTAAGTGAGGATTCATCATTAGTTGATTATTTGAGAGGGGAATGCACTATCTTGATATAGTGTTGTTTTGTATTGGGAACTCTATCTTGATATAAAGCTAATTAGTTGTCAGGAGAAGGCTCACTATCTTGATATAATGAGATTAGAATAAACTATAAAGCTAATTACTTGGTGTGCTTGGTGAAGAAGGTGATCACTTCCTTTGAAGAGTAAGATGATTGTATTGGTGATCCCTACAACTTTAGAGAGACAACTAGTGAAAACAACTCTCAATCGGATATTGGGGAGAGAACACTGAGTGAATTAGTTAACATTCACTTGAACCTCTATAAATCCAGTTGTAAAATCTCTTACCTTTAACTCTTTATTTGTGTTTACTTTTATAAGTTGTGATAAGATTTTTAACAAATTCATTAGCTCTCTAAAATTGGATTAAAATTTAAGAAAAACTATTCACCATCACTCTAGTTTTCTACACATGGAACGTGTGCCGGGAAAGACTTAAGAGTAGTCTACCAACTCTTCTTCGCTATCGTCACTATCGTTCCCGTTCCATCCTTTGTCGTCGCGCGTCTGCCCACTACTGTCGAAGCCACCCACTCGGGAGGAGGTATAAATATCCATTCCGGGCTTATCCTCGTTTCAAAGGCCGCTCGCAGACTTTATGCTCCATCCTCTTTTTTTGCCAAACGTGCCACCACCTTGAGGACGGGAAAAGACAGATCAGAGAACTGTTGTTGCTTCTCTTGATATTCCATTTTGCATTCCATGTTGCGCGGCTTGAAACTATCCAAATGGCGATGCTCCTCCATCAAATGGAGAGCCTCCTCGAAACCTTCATTACGCTCGATCCTCAAAGCGAAAAACAGCAGGTCACTATGCGGCCTAAAACAAAAACATTGACAAAGCATAAAAATACTTGCAATCAAGAAAACAAAATATTTCATTGAATCGAGAAGTTAATAATACTAACCCCGGTAACACAATGTGGCATTAACCAATCTCGATCATCCTTCAGCACATTGTAAGCGTCATCTGTCATCGTCAGGTCCTCCTTACTTGCGTTAAATTCCTGAATGAGCTGGTCATTGTGCGTGTTAAGGTCTTCAACAAATTTGTTTTTTTGTCTCAGTCTCAACCCTTAAACGATCCACCTCTGCGGTGAGTTTGGCAATTTCGGCATCCCACCCATCAATTGCTGCAGACCCATGTTGGACTCATTGGCCTTCTCAAGCTCTACCTTTCCATTGCGTGCCACCTTTTGTGCGTTTTATATCTTTGCATTCTTACTCTTACAAGCCACCTCCCATTCTTTTTAGGCTTGCACGTAGTTATCTTTCGATTCCTGCAATTCCCTAAGGGCATCTAACAGTTGCCACTTGATTGCTAGGCGTCCGTGTGGTACGTCGCACATTCCTCCTCCAAACCCCATTTTTCGTCCTCCATGGAAGATCAATCAAGCGCAAGATCTCCAACCCCAAAGATAGAGAATTCAGAGTATCGCTGACATGATCGTAAAGCAGGTCACCTCTGAGGTGCCCATGTTGGAAAGCTCATTCCACAAGAGGAAGAGCAACACTAGTATAGGCATGACAAGTTCCCTCGTCACAGAAACGTGCTCCTTGCATCAAGAGCCAATTAGGCATGTGGATAAGATGATCCTCTACATGATTATGTTGGGCGTAAAATAGTTCTCCGAAGCCTTCCCCACTCTCTTACCACCATCCCAGTCACCATGGTCTCTATCAGGGTAACGTGCGGCCTCATATATAAGAAGAGCATGGTCGAACCCACTCTAAGAAGCAAGATCATGTTGAACCTCGTCGTTATCAGAGACAACAGCCTTTTCGTCTCAGCAACCGGGAAGAGTGATATAAACAAAATTTTCTAAACTTACTGTGGAGAGTCATTTTGAAGATTTATGCATGTCTCTAGACATATCTCTCCGAATGATAGGCGGTAAAGCACCTACCCAGTCATACACGAGCCCGTTAGTGTATTGATCACCAAAAATATTGTTTGTTTATTGTTAAAAAAAAATTAATAATAGTATATAATCTTGAAGTCAAAATTGTTTTAAAGCTTAAAGGGTCAAACTAGAACTACAGGGGTGGGACATTCAAGTAAATCCTAAACACTCCGAATGTAAGGATTGTAAGTCCGGACGGCATGTAAGTTCAACATTCAACCTTAAAGCTTAAAATTTTTGTTTGGTTCGTTTTCTACGCATGCATGAAGATGACATAGCCAAAACCTATTTTCGGACTCGTTATGGGCATTACGAATTTAGGGTTATGCCTTTTGGGCTAACCAATGCACCCGCGGTGTTTACGGGCCTCATGAACCGCTTATGCAAACCTTAGTTAGATAAATTCGTAATTGTTTTTATTAACGACATTCTTATTTATTCCAAGACCAAAGCCGAGTACGAGAAACACCTTCATTCCATCCTTGATCTCTTAAGGAATGAACAACTTTATGCTAAGTTCTCAAAGTGTGAGTTTTGGTTGAAAGAAATTCCGTTCTTAGGGCATATTGTAAACGAAGAGGGTATCCACGTTAACCCAAGCAAAATCGAAGCCGTTAAGAATAGGAAAACTCCAACCACTCCTACCGAAGTTCGTTCATTTCTTGGTCTTGCGGGTTACTATCGTCGCTTCATTCTTAATTTTTCCAAGATCACTTTGCCCCTAACCACTTTAACTCATAAGGATAAACCTTATGAATGGGGATTAAAGCAAGATGAAGCTTTTCAAACTCTTAAGCGGATGCTTTGCGATGCACCGATCCTTGCACTTCCCGAGGGTAATGAGGATTTTGTTGTCTATTGCGATACTTCAACTACACAAGCACACATAAGTCCAAGGCTTAGGCCTAAAAACAAAGATTTTTCAAACATTTTCAATAATCGATTTTTATTGTGGTGTTCTGATATTTCTTCTTCTTAAAGATGGTTCTTTATGGTGGGTATGTAGTAACTGTAAGGGGGGGCATGCTTTTTTTCCAAAACTCTTGACACTAAGGTTATTGAAACCTAAAGATAACCAATGCGCATAAATCCAAATCAGACGCGGGACCCGGTTTCTTACCTGGAGAGTTAGGAAAGGGCATGAACTCTATTAGGCCAAAGCATACACTTTCAACGCCATTTGAACCACAACTTTAAGTTTTCAACATGACCATGGTCTCTTTGTGAAAAGAATATGGTTGCACTCCTAAGGATGTCACGCAAGTCATGGTGGTTCATGTGAAGTGTGACTCCGACCCTCTATGTTTTACAATGTGTTGTAACTGAATGTTTGTACACGAATTGAGTTTCTTTGATTTTTGGAAAATAAGAGTCCATGGTAGTTCATGAAAACTCTAAAGTTCCACACAAAATTTATTACCATTGTTATGATTTTTTTATGTATTTATTTATTTATTTGTTTCTTTTAAAGAAAACTTTAACAAGGATTTTTATACCACACCCTATTCCGAGTCTCACGATTTTCGTTACCATTGTTCGCAGAATGTCTCTCCATTTCAACAAGCATTATTCTTTTGAAACCTCTAGCCGCAAGTTAACTGCTCAAATCACCAAACAACTAGCCGCGGTCGAGCCTAAAGCATCTCACTGTTCGTTTAAGACTTTCACCAGTACCAAACCCCTAGATTTTGACGGGACTAAAGGTGCCACTTCCCTACTTTAGTGGTACGAACAGATGGAGAGCAAATTCCTCCACATTGAGTGTCCCGATGACAAGCGAACACGTTTTGCTACAAGTGTCTTTGAAAAAGGGGCACTTACCTGGTGGGTGAAGGAAAAGTCAACCCGTTGTGCCGAAGCTGCGATGGCTATGCCGTGGGATGAATTGAAAGAACTGATGACCAAGCAGTTCTGCCCTCCAAATGAGCTTATGAATTTGGAAGCTGAGTTTTGGAACCTCAAACAAGAGAGTGGTGAGCACGCCACTTACACATCTCATTTCAATGAACTTAGTGTGCTGGTACCTCACCTTGTTACCCCAACCTCGTGTGCCATCGATAAGTACATTCGAGGACTACCGAGACAAATTCAAGATAGTGTTTTGAGTAGTGCTCCCAAAGAACTTGGTGACACAATTAACTTGCTTCAACTTTAACTGATAATCATGTCAAAGCCGGGACTTTGACATTGAAGGGATTGAAGAAACCTGTTGATAAACCCCCTATCGAGCCCAAATAATTCAAACCCGAGTCATCCAAGCCTGCCTCTTCCTCAAACTATTGCAACAAGAAGCGCAAGAACTATGCGCTAACCCAACAAACCGCACCTCAACCCTAACCCAACCTTGGACCACCTCTTCGGAAACCGTACAATGGACCACATCCGTTGTGCAACGCCTATCAACGACACTATCCCGCCTTTTCCGTTTGTCGTCAATGCACTCGTTGCAACCGTTTTGGGCACCTTAGTGCCACTTGCCGAGAGACCTCTGTCATTGCTCCTCCAAGATTGGCTCAACCAAACCCCCATCCAGTGTCTTATGCCCAACCATTGAATCAAGCGTGAGTTCGCTACCATTGCGGTTATACTAATCACTTTCTCAACGTGTGTCGAGGACTCGCAAATGTGAACTCGCTTCAGCTTGCACCAGCTCCGCTATACCAAGTATAAACTAATCAAACCCAACCAGCTTATTAACTGCAAGTTCCACTGTTGTTGGCAAACCAAGCTCAAGTGCAGCTGCATCTAGTTATTCAAGCTCTTGCACCACAAGATGGTCAAGGCGTTCCAGTTGCCCAAGTTACTCAAGATAATCGTGGGCGTGCTTTCATGATTAACGCTAATCAAGCTCATAAATGAACGGTACGTTCCTCATAAATGACCACTTTGCAACCATTTTATTTGATATTGGTGCCGATATGAGATTTGTGTCTTTTGAATTTGAACCTTTACTTGCTAAACCCCGATCTAAGCTTAAAAACTTGTATTGGTAGTTAATGGAAAAACTGTATCAATTGACTCGGTTATTCGAAATTGCAAGTTAGATCTAAATGGCCACAAGTTCTCAACTGATCTCATTCCTATACAATTGGGAAGTTTTGACATCATAGTAGGCATGGACTGGATATCTGTTCATCATGCTGAAATTGTTTGCTTTGAGAAGTTCATTCGTATTTCGCTTGCCGATGGTCAAATTCTCCGTGTATTTGGTGAAAAGTCTTCTCCCTCGAGCCTAAATTTTATCACTTGTTTTCAATTCCAAGCGTACTTACACAAGAACTATGGAGCATTCGTAGCCCATGTGGTGGAAAATAAGGAACGGAAAATTGAGGACATTCCTGTTGTTCGCGAGTTTCCTGAGGTCTTCCACCTATTCATGATGTTGAATTTTGAATCGATCTCGGGCCTGGTGAAACCCCGATTGCGAGGGCTCCTTATCGTCTTGCACCCTCAGAGATGCAAGAATTGTCTAACCAGCTCCAAGAACTTTCAGACTAAGGGTTCATTCGCCCTAGTTCATCCCCGTGGGGCGCACCGATTCTTTTCGTCAAGAAGAAAGATGGATCCTTTCGTATGTGTATTGATTACCGCGAGCTCAACAAGCTCACAATCAAGAATCGTTATCCTTTGCCTCATATTGACGATCTTTTTGATCAACTCCAAGGAGCTTCATGCTTCTCAAAGATTGATCTTCGTTCGGGTTATCATCAACTACGCGTGCATGAAGATGACATACCCAAAACCTCTTTTCCGACTCGTTATGGGCATTACGAATTTAGGGTTATGCCTTTTGGGCTAGCCAATGCACCCGTGGTGTTTATGGACCTCCTGAACCGCATATGCAAACCTTACTTAGATAAATTTGTAATTGTTTTTATTGACGACATTCTTATTTATTCCAAGACCAAAGCCGAGTACGAGAAACAACTTTATTCCGTCCTTGATCTCTTAAGGAATGAACAACTTTATGCTAAGTTCTCAAAGTACGAGTTTTGGTTGAAAGAAATTCCGTTCTTAGAGCATATAGTAAACGAAAAGGGTATCCACGTTGACCCAGCCAAAATCGAAGCCGTTAATAATTGGAAAACTCCAACCACTCCTACCAAAGTTCGTTCATTACTTGGTCTTGCGGGTTACTATCGTCGCTTCATTCTTAATTTTTCCAAGATCGCTTTGCCCCAAACGACTTTAACTCATAAGGATAAACCTTATGAATGGGGACCAAAGCAAGATGAAGCCTTTCAAACTCTTAAGCGCATGCTTTTCAATGCACCGATCCTTGCCCTTCCCGAGGGAAATGAGGATTTTGTTGTCTATTGTG
>NW_027503304.1:0-38725 GCF_021521415.1 Bidens hawaiensis
CATCTGCCACTGTAGATCCATCTCTTCTAAATCATCAGCATCGATCTGATCATAGTCTTCATCCAAAGTTGCAGGGTCGACTATGTTACATTTGATGTAGTTTTCGTACGATGCAATGAAGGATGCGTAGAGAGCAAACTGCTGTTCAGCCGATTTAACACTCATGGGCATATGTGAATAATTGTAGCTTGGAACATTTGAGGGTACATTACCAGTTGTTGATTGAGGTTTTGAAGAACTACTACCTCCAGCTACGAAACATACGTCGCCATCCATATTGAGAATCACATGACCATCTCGAGTTGAGTTGGAGTTTGATTCTCTCTTTGAGTAGTAGGCAGACGATTCTGATTTTAAACTTGAACTTGGAGAGACTTTCGCACCATACATTCCCGGATCCTGAACCTGATCAGTTGGTGTCTCATTTCGAACCATGTTGAGCTCAAAATTTCATAACTTATTGACTGCTGTTTCAAGATCAATATTGGCAAATTCTTTATCCTCTCTCATTAAAACCATATACATTTCCCATTTTGGTGGAAGAGCATCAAGAAGTTTCTCTACTATCTCATCTTCTTTGTATACAATGGAATAATTGCTGAGCTCGGTAATCAAGTGGTAATATCTGGTGATGATATCGTCAAGTGATCATTTTCAGATACTTGAATACAGAGAATTGGGTTTTTAGTAGCTTTGTTTTGGAAGCACGGATCCCCACATTACCTTCATATCGATTTTCAAGTGCTTCCCATAGCTCTCTGGCAGTTTTGTACATCTTGAATGTATGAAGAATCTCTTGTGGAAGAGCCATCGTTATTGTAGCATGAGCTTTACTTTCTGCTTCATACATCTTCTTTTCCTCCTCTTCCATCTTATTGTACTTCTTAATCTGTTCACGACCCTCAAACAAGGTCGTTGGTGGAATGTATCCATCCTGTATGCACACCCACATCTTAGCATCTTGGTATTTCACATACTGTTCAAACCGATCTTTCCAAGCAACAAAATCGGTACCCTTAAGCATTTTTGGAGCCTTAGTTGCTGAACCGGCTTCAACCTCCATTTTCACCAGTTCCGTATGTTTATTGAAGTCATCGTTGAAAGAAACACGACTCGAAAACACAACGAAAGTATTAATTTTTTTTTTATTTTGAACAGTGATCAGATGGCGAAGTTATGCTTAACTTCGCTTAAGCTTAACTTCGCTTGTTTCCTCAACTTCGCTTAAATCTTTAACTTCGCTTAACTTCAACTTCGCTTGATACTCAACTTCGCTTGATTGATAACTTCGCTTAACCTTAAAACTTCGCTTAAACCCTACGAACAGTGGCGGCAACTTCGCCTGATGAACACAAGGTTTTTGCAGGTTTTAATTTGACGTATGCGAGGTATGCGAAGGTGTAATGGGTTATATTTGATGGTGGGAGATGGGTAAAACACAAAACTAGGTATTTCAACGTAAACTCGTTCCGCGAATAGTCGAACGGAACGATCTTAACACTCGCGTGATAATCCCGAACCACACAATCACGAGCAAAAGCTCTGATACCAATTGTAGGTTCCCAGCCGGATCTACATAGGAGTATCTCGTAATACGTAGGTGCGGAATCCCTACGTAACACGATACGAGTATAAGATGTGGAATACGTTAAAACGAACACGAACACACGTTACAATACTGATAATACACGTTGTATTGCAACACTTTAACACGTGATATCAAATCACAATTACACGTTCTCCAATTGTTATTCAAAACAAGCCGTAACCTAAGCTTATAAAGGCTTCGACAACTTCGCCTAACAGACTAGGCGTAGTTGTCTTTAACTTCGCTTCTCCACAAGTTCGCTTACATTAGGCGAACTTGTGAGACAACTTATCTAAAACCAAAACAAAACAAAATAACACGATTATAGACAAAAACAAAACACTAGATACTGAACTACTGACACCATGTACCAACAGGGAGCAAACATATATGTGAGTATAGGTCCTTTCGAAATAGAGTTATTGACATAATTTTAAGTGAAGGAATAGAAACCAGTTACAAATACCCCAAATGCTTTCAGTTTTCCAGGTTAATGGCTATCCTATCAATTCTGAGAACTGTTGACAGGACCAAACATATACAAGTATATGCCTTTCCAACTTGAGCAAGTGACATAATTTCAGCAAAAGTAACTCTTTGAGATTTTTCATTTAAAATTTTCTTTTAAGCTTCTAAAAAGCTTGAACTGTTTAGTATTATCATATCTCTACACCATTAACAACTGGCTCTGTGTTATAAAAAATATTTTGTTCAAAGAGTTTTTCTTTGCAGTTTCAAATTAGCATAACATTTTGACATGAAAACACATTTTGACACAGAACAAGCATAACATAATGAAATCATGATCATTAATGACATTATTAAAACAAGAAGACTTCACACAATTCACAGTCTAACAAATCCTAGCAGTATCATCAGATCAGATTAAACACATAATCAAAGATTTAATCATGACATCAGATAAGCATATAATCAGTTTTGACAATTCAAACTACTTATCATGACATCAAAACAGTTAACTGACAAACAATCATAAGCATCAAGGATACCTAATTTTGCACAGATAATCACTTAATCACATATCAGTTATCATCAAATGTTTCATATTCAAGCACATTCACACAACATTCAATTTGTGGGACCTCTATCAATATAACCAATTAGCACACAGAGGCACACATCAAGCACTCATCCTCAATCAGACCTCATCAGAGTTGACCATCTCCAAGGCTTTTAGAAGAAAGTTAAACCTGGTTCTGTCAAGCGGTTTGGTGAATAGGTCAGCCAAGTTATCACTTGTATCAACTCTTTTCATCTCTATTAAACCTTTTTCACTGCAGTCTCTTATAAAATGATGTCTGATTTCAATGTGCTTTGTCTTAGAATGATGTACTGGATTCTTATCAGTGAAATATGTAGCAGTATTATCAATAAAAATAGGGGTGTTCAATTTCAAACCATAGTCCAGCATTTGGTTCTGAATCCAGAGAACTTGAGCACAGCAAGCAGATGCAGCAATGTATTAAGCTTTTGCAGTTGATATTGACACAGTGGTCTGCTTCTTGCATTTCCATGACACTAGCCTGTCTCCCAAAAATTGACATCCACCTGAGGTTGACTTCCTGCTCATGTTGCAGCCATAATAATCACAATCTGTGTAGGCAATCAAATCAAAAGACTGGTTCTTTAGATACCAAATCCCCAAGTCTCGTCTTCCTTTCAAATATCTAAAGATTATATTGACTGCATTCATGTGAGAAACTTTTGGACTTGATGGGAATCTTTCATAGACACACACAACATACATAATGTCAGGTCTTGTAGCAGTTAAGTACA
This sequence comes from Bidens hawaiensis, assembly GCF_021521415.1. Taxonomy (NCBI): domain Eukaryota; kingdom Viridiplantae; phylum Streptophyta; class Magnoliopsida; order Asterales; family Asteraceae; genus Bidens; species Bidens hawaiensis. Next base: position 3,386 of record NW_027503304.1, read on the forward strand.
TCAGGGATCCAATTTTGGATCTATATTCATGTTCATCCACAGGCTCCCCCTTTTCATTAGCTATCATCTTTTCTTTTGTGCCCATTGGAATTGAAGCAGTTTTGAATTCATGACATTTGAACTTATTCAAGATGTCCTGCACATATTTAGTTTGGTAAATGAAAATCCCATCAGTTTTCTATTGAACTTGCAGTCCTAGAAAGAAGTTCATCTCTCCCATAGAGCTCATACTGTATTTGGATTTCATTACCCATTCAAACTCCATACACATTTGTTCATTGGTTGACCCAAAGATGATATCATCCACATAGACTTGTAACAAAAGCAAATCTGATCCCTTCGTTTTATAGAAGATTGTCTTGTCAATGACTCCCCTTTGGAAACCATTTTCAAGAAGATGGTTTGACAACTCATCATACCATGCTCTAGGAGCCTGATGTAATACATATAGGGCTTTGTTTAGCTTATACATCCTGTTAGGATACACTGGATCCTCAAAACCTGGTGGTTGAGCAACATACACCTCTTCATCAATCTTTCCATTTAGGAATGCAGACTTGACATCAGGCTGGAATACCCTAATGTTCTTTGAGGCATCATATGCAAGAAAAATCCTAATAGCTCCCAGTCTTGCAACTAGTGCAAAGACTTCCTAAAAGTCAATTCCTTCTTCTTGTAGGCATCCAAGTGCAACAAGTCTAGCTTTATTCTTAATCACAATACCCCTCTCATCCCTTTTATTTCTGAAAACCCATTTTGTTCCAATTGAAGATCTATTTCTTGGCCTATCCACAAGATCCGAAACATGTAGATCTCTGAACTGAGCCAACTCCTCTTGTATTGCTTCTACCCAGCTATTGTCCTTCAGTTCTTGAACAATGTTCTTTGGTTCTATCTGGGATAGAAAGAAAGAGTACAAACAGATGTTTGCAGATTCAGAATGACTTCTTGTAACTCTTTCATATATATCTCCAATGATGTTTTCAGAAGGATGATTCTTTTCAACATAAGGGCTTTGAACTATCGTATCGCATACAAATTAGTGTCAAGATTTGATTCATTGAGATCTGGTTCCTCAATGATCAATTCAGTTTCAGCATCATGAAACTTTGGTGCTTCTTCATTGTTCTGTCTTGAGGTAGATGCATCATTTTTTTCCATATTCAATCTTTCAAACAGATCTTGAAACCTTGCTGTTGATACAGTTTCCTCTTCACTTGCTTGGTTGCTTAGGTTTCCCTCATTCAGAACTTGATCATTTTTCACTTCTTGATTGTCTTGATTGATATCTGCATGATCTTGTTCTGGACTGAGATTGTTTTCTTGATCATTGTCTTGAACTTGTTCAACTATTTCACTTGAGGGATCCTTTTTAAATGTATATTCCTTTTCTATACTTGCAACCTTCTTCCATAACTTTTCTAAGTCCAATGTTTTCATATTTTTCTCTTCAATCATACTAGTCTTGTAGATTGAATCATCAAAATCTTCAGGTCAAATCTTGAATGACTTAATCAATTTTTCTTGATCAAACAGCCATGCTGCACCATCAACTGTGTTGAATTGATTCTCATTAAAGATAATGTTAGATGATTCAATTACACTCATATGATCTTTCACATACACCCTGTAAGCTTTTGAGTGTGTAGAGTAACCAACAAAGAAGAAATCCAAGGATTTAGCTTGAAACTTGTTTAAATAGTCCTTGGTGTTTAGGAGTGAACATTTGCATCCAAAACGCTTGAGAAACTTTATATAGGGTTTTCTATTAAAAAAAATTTCATATGGAGTCTTGTTGTGTCTTTTGTTGAGAAGTACCATGTTATGAACATAGCATGCTGTGTTAATGGCTTCTGCCCAAAATGAAACTGGTAAGTTAGCATCTGCTAGCATGGTTCTTGCAGCTTCAATGAGTGTCCTGTTTCTTCTTTCTGCAACACCATTTTGTTTAGGAGTTCTAGGAGCTGAGAATTGCTGTAGTATACCCTTTTCTGCACAGAATTCTTCAATCACTCCATTTTTTAACTAAGTACCATTGTCACTCTCATCACTTTAACCCTCTTATCTAGTTTATTCAATCCTTGTTACACAGCCCTTAATCAACTCTACAGTCTCATCTTTGTACTCAGAAAATAAACCCAAGTATATCTTGAACAATCATCAATGATCACTAGAGAATATCTTTTCTTTCCTATTCTTGGGACACTCACAGACCAAAGAGATCCGTGTGAAGTAATTCAAGCACTTGCTCAATTGAATTGATGAGTTTTGTCTTATGAGATGACTTGTGTTGCTTGCCTTTTTGGCATGATGTGCAATTATCATCCATTTTGAACTCCCTTGTAGGCAAACCAATTACATGCTCAGCTTTTACAAGCTTGTTCATGTTTTTCAGATTCACATGACACAATTTCCTATGCCACAATTTTGATTCATTTTCAGTGGCTTTGGAAACGTAACATGTACCACCTTTTGAAACAGCTTCTTTCATGTTGAGCTCATATAAGTTGCCATTTCTTGGGGCCATCATCATAATCATGTCTGGTGGGATCACAAACTTAGGTTTTAAAATAAAACAATGTGAGTCATCAAAACAAACTTTATAACAATTATCACACATTTGTGATATGCTCAACAGGTTATATTGTAGTCCCTCAACATACAACACATTGTCAAATGAAATTTTTCCATTTGTTAAAATTCCCTTTCCAGCTATCTTTCCCCCATTCTCATCACTGCCAAATGCCACAGGACCTTCAAACTTCTCTTCATAATTAACAAGTGACATCTTGTCTCAAGTCATGTTCCTAGAGCATCCGATGTCCATATACCACACTTCATTCAGTGGAGTGGACTGTTCTTGCCCAAATCAAAGAAGTTGATTAGTTAAGTGATGAAGTGCAAGCTATTTCAACTTGCAAAACATCACTATCAATTTCAGTAGCAGCATTGGGTGTGAGTGTTATGGGTTCAGGATCTTCATGTGTTAACTCAAGATTGTCTGAATTGTCAGTTTCATAGCCACACTCTCTTGAAGTTTTCACAAATGAAGTTGTATTCTTGCAATATCTCAGTACACTTTCACATTCGTCAACAACATAGTCTTTTTTTTTCTTAGTATCTCTTACATAAGCAATCTCTTCCATCTTGGTTTCAACCTTAGGTTTCCAAAGAAATCCTTGAGGTTCATGAGCATGTTTCAAAAGAAAGTTTTCATCACCAGTCAAGTCTGTTGGTTTCTTTCTAAGAAAGACACCCTTGTTTCTTGTCTTCTCACTTCTTGGTGATCCATGAAAATCATCAGACTTTACTGATATTGTGTCTTGTTTGGGGACAATTCACAATGGTTGAACATTCTTCTTGACAGCCTTTTCAGACTTCTTTGGAGACATGCTTCTTCTTACTTATTTAGTCACATGTTTCTTTGTCTTCACATCATCTTTCTTTTCTTTTTTAGTCTTAACAGTAGCTTTCAATCCATCTTTAATTATGGTCTCTTTTCCACACGCCTTTCTTTTTCCCAGGTATGCATCATACTTTTCCTTGTACAAAAAAAAGTCTTCTCCATACTTTGTCTCATCTGGGACATGAAAAGGCTTGAAGTTGAATCTTTCATTACAAGAATTAGTGTGGTGACCATATTAATCACACGTCTTGCACCAAACTTTTCCCTTGTATTTTTCATGATCATTTCCTTTCTTAAACCTTTCACTTGGTCTAGGTTCTTTGACTCCAAGTTTCTTTTGATTCTTCAGACCATCAAAATCAATTGAGAAAGGAACAAATTCCTCAATCTTGGTGTCTTGTCTTTCAACTTTACTTTTGACAAAGACAATTTTCTTCATAACCAAAGGTTCTTCATCTATGCTTTCCTTATGTCTTGACTGCCTCTTCTCATATTCTTCCAAAGTTTCCACTTCCCCAATATCAAACACCTCATGACTAGAGAAAACTGGATAAACAAGGATAAAGTTTTCAACATCAACTGTTTAAGTTACCTTTTTCTTGTTGTTGTTCTATATCCTTTCCAATACAGCCTTGCTTGGTGGCCTTACTACATTGTAGCTTATCTTTGTCTTCTCACATATGACAAAAGACACATGCTCCCTCTTCATTCTTTCATTTTGTTTCTTTATTCTTGGTGTGACAGGTGAATACAATGGAAGTTTGTCAATTGATTATGATTTCTTCAATCTTCTACCCTTATCAGCAGCTTTGATTTCTTCATCAGTGATTTGATCACTCCAATCACTTAAGTCATCTGCATTCAGATCATCAGAATCAAAATCATCTTCAGAGTCTTGTACTCCAATTGACATGTCTTCTTTCAATTCTTCCTTTACCACAAATTCTACTTCTTCATTCACCTCAACATTCATGTAAAGATCAACAAATTCTTCTTTGTCTTGGAAGACATCTCTGAATTATGGTAGATATGTATCTATCTTCTCTTTGTCCACCTTGGGCATAAAGTTGTTTTTGAATGGTGGTGGAACTGCTTGTATTTGTCTTCCTCTTTCACTTGGTTCAGAATACCACAAATGTTTCCTGTGGAAACCAAGTTCTTGAGAAATTCAATTTCAACTTGCAATTTTGTGTTCTGCACCTTCTCTTCAACAATCATCTTCTTCAACCCCTCTATCTCAGTGGTGTATCTCTTTTGAGCTCTGTAGCTGCTTATACAATCATCTTCTAAACTTTTATTTTTCTCTTCATTAATCAACTCACTTGCCTCATACACATTGATGATATTTTGTTTCCTAAAACACTCACCCTCCAGCTTGCCTACCTTTAAAGTTAATTCACTGATAATTTCATTTAAATCAACCGTAGGAGAAGAGTGTACCTGAGATGAGGTTCCAGCATCTTTCTCAATCAAAGCCATAAGTGCAACATTTTCCCTCTTGATGTCATATGCAATGTCTTCTTCATGATTTATCCAGTCAAAATCACCCTCATGCTATGCAGCCAAGGCTACATTCCCTTGATTTCTTGTTTGATTTTGATTAGTTCTGTTTGAGCTGGTTGAAACAGTTTGAAGGTTTTGGTTGTTGTTTCGTTGAAAACTTTGATTCTGAGGCACAGCTTGTTGATTGTTCATTTGAGGTTGTTGAAATTTGTTGAAGTTTGGATTGTAGTTGTTGAAGTTGTTGGGATTGTTGTTGAAATTGTTGTTTCTCTGCAGGTTTTGTTGGTATTGTTGCTGCTGATTTCTTGACTGGTTCTAGAACTGGTTCATTTGAAAGTTTCTTGGCATGTTGTATTTGAGAACCGGATCTTCAGATCTGATGTATCTGGTTCGATTAGAGCAAGATTAAGTAATAAATATGAGAACTTTAAACAAGATAAGTAATAGAAAACACCGGTAATATGCAGATCTGGACGGAAATGAAGAACAGAGCAGCTGACGTCACTCTTCAATGAAACAGTGTTCTGCTTACGTCATTGTTCTTCAACAGATCTTCAATCAACAACAAATTCTTTACCCAAATCAGCAACAAACGATCTCTAACACCACTTGTCGGTCCCGAATAATCACTCACAATCACAATCAAGTCATAACTCACACAATATATGTGTCGACAAGATAGTTAATGAAAGTTGCTATTTTAGAAAAGAAAACCGTTTGTTTAAGGCGGAATCAGAAAAAAACAGTGTAGTTGCTATAAGATTAATTAAAGGTAACTAACACACACAAGAATCACTCAAAAGATTTTCATTCATATAACATAAATCATACAAATGATAATCGATTTAGTGTTTCTTGATAGGAAAGTTATATCCGTACTATTCTATGACAGCCGTCACACTCAACAAATATTCTCTCAATATTAATTGGCTTATCCTTTAGGAGGTGTGCCCTAAAATATTCCTTTTATAGGCCTGACAAATCCAGACAGCTGTCATTCCTTCTAGAAACCCTAAATAAATAATACATATTCAAAACAATGCTAAGTGTAAAAACAGGTCTTCCGGGTAGAATTTCAATAAGTTGTCTTCACCGGGTAGGCTTTGTGCCTTTGTCTTCTTCGGGTAGACCTGGTAACCTTGAAGTGTGCTTTGACAATTCTCCGTGTAGGCTTTACTTAGAGTAATTTCCAATGGAAAATACTTACCTAGCAGACTTCGATCTTCTTGATCACATCAAACTTTGGCCGACTTGACCTTACGAGCAACCTTGTTCTTCAATGGTCCCTTCAACTCCTTGCTAGGAATAACTTATTAGCAAAGCCAAGTTGGTAACACTGTAGCCTGCTAGAGTTGAACCCTGCCTGATGTTACTTGAGATATTTCATTACTCACATCAAGCTTACTCAGACCACTGTTTTATTGATAAATACCTTGCCCGATCTTCCAATCACTTGGCTTCATGAGCTTGGTTAGCCAAGAGTTTACCCGGAGGTAAACCTTACTCGGCTATGAAGAACAATCCTGCTAGATATAGTGAACCCTAATCGGGTATACACTAAAGAAGAATTCTAGAAGATTACCTTCCCAGATGGACAAAATACTTTTCTAGGGTAGGAAAACCTTGCCTGGGAATCCAAGTGTGCTCGGATTTCATACTTAGCGATTTCTGATGAGGTTGAGAATATTACAATCTTCCTTATACTTCTCTTAGGTAAAATATTGACTCAACATGCACTTACCTCTTCCCAAATGTTAGTGGTTGTTCTTACAGAAGGTTCTCGTACAATGCGTGGCCTACCACGACGTCCTGTACGACCTCCTTGCTCAACAGTCTTTCTTGCTCCAGCCATTTGTATTCTATAAGGAAACACAAACATCATCACTCAAGGAACTATTTAGTAAAATGAAAGTAAGGCTAACAGATAATACTAGTGGCCAGCTATATTTAGTTGATCACGTTACTTTCCGTGTCCTATACACTTCCCCTTATGAGTCTATTTGTGCTAAGTTCTACTTTTAAAAGTTAATCAATCAGAAAATCAATTAATCATATCCCTAACTTTCACATATCCTTTCTTTAGCAATTAAGCTAACATCATTGTATACCATTATTTAACCATACGCTTTCCCTTTACTAAGGTTGCTTGAGTGACACACGACTATCTTGAACTGGCATCTTTATTCTTTTCTTATGTTCTTCCCATTCTATGTTTGAGTCTATGCATTTAGGATGCTTAATTCTCTCGAACTTTTCTCTTATACCAACTTGTATGGCCCCGTTACTGGTGCCTCACATCGAACGTTGGATTTACATATAAACACAGCTCTAAGTATGAGATTTAATTGAAACTTTCACAGAATAATATTAAAGTCAACCATTCATTACATAAGTCATTATTTAAAATAACATAAACAAATGAGTCTTTGAATGCCAGCCTCTTTATTCAACTTGCCATGTGTCCCTCTTCAAGCCAGTTGTCTCATCCTACTCACCTGCGTACATACTAGAAGTCAGCTATGATGAGTGAGTTCTGGTTAATCATATAACATACAACACATTCATAATTACATACTTTCGTTCATACTTTACACTTTCTTACATTCATTCATTATACACTCACTTACCTTCATATTTTCTTTCTTTCATTTTCATACCTTACGTTTTAAAGAGCATTACGCCCAACATTCCTTGAGTATTATTAGGGCACGGTTCCCTCTTGCATCGAGTATTATTAGGGCCCCATTCCCTTTCGTTACCATACAACCATACATTAACTTTCTTTGTCATTATTATTATAACATTCATACATACTTATTATACAAGCAATATTCATACATACTTTCTTTCGCATACTTGTTTCATACGTCCCACACATTAACTTCCTTAACAATACGTGCAATATCCGTAGATCATTCACGTACTGTCAAGCATGCATTCATAATATACACATAACTATCACATTCATCATTAAGACATACACTTACCATTTAAGGTAAGAGTATTAACATTCACATTGAGTAAGCACACAGCCCCGTAAACATAACAAGGAAATGGGGCTAGAAACTCACATGGATCATGTTTCGCTCTCCGTTAATCATTATCCCTTTCTTTAATTCAGCTCTGCTAACTGTATATGAGTTACACGTATCAATACTCGTCCAAATCACATTATTCAAGTTTAGCCAAAATGGCTATGTCTGGTCTATTCTAATGGTCTTGGTTGGATTACAATGCCCCTAGAATATTTATCCTTAACCTTAATGCATTTGAATACAAGGTATTCATTTATTTAGTATCCTTTACTGTATTCAAGCCTTTCCTTGTATACTATCATGTGTATATTATTCGGGTTTATACAATGTATGTGACTATACTCATGTACTCGAAAGTAGTTAGTGTAATCAAACGGGTATACAGTGATCGAACACATTTTGTAATTTGTTAATTATAGTGTATCAATGTAAGCGACCAACCTTAATATATTCGAGCTTTATCATTGTGATCGGACGTATGCATGTTGTATGCGAGTCTTTTCTTGTAATCAAATACACGCTTTGCAATTGAGCCATACATTGTAATCGATCCATAATGTATGTGAACATACAAGATGTATTCGAGTCTAAGTAATGTAATCTGGTTTTCCTATTGTAATCGAACTGTGATGTATGCGAGTTTAAGATAGGAATCGAGTTATACTTTGCATACGAGTTCATTAAATGTATTCGAGTCCTACAACTACATTTGAATGTGAGCATGTAAGCGACTCATGCAATTGTATTCGAACTTAAGCCATGTAATCGAATCCTTTTAATGTAATCGAGTCTTGTTGTATGCGAGTTTGGCTTTGTAATCGAATGTATAGAAGTAATTGATCGTCCCATTGTAATCGAGTGTATGCAATGTAATCGAACCATCATCTAATCGATTAAGCATTGTAATCGAATTCTGGCCTTGTAATCGAATATGGTTATTGTAATCGAACAGTCTGCTGGATTTTATTATATTCGAACTGCCTGATGTCCTTGGTTCATTTTATCATCATTAACCTACATCTTGTGACTTTAATACACTATTATGGTTCGGTTTTAGCCCATGAACGTTTCCCTAGCCGTTCTCGTCCATATCTTGACCCGTGTATATGTAAAGTTTGACCCTTTAAGCATAAAACGTTCTCTAAGCTAGATATAGGGTTTTCATTATGAACCATACTTATCCATTAGTTCGTTATGCCCATTTTAAACATCAATTTTATAACTTTACGATTTGTTTATCCCCGATCTACTCTAGGGTTAAGTTTCATGGCTAACCGTTCATAAAAAACATAAACTTTATAGATCAAGAACATACCTTTATTCATTTCTAAGTTATAGTTTAGCTTGGTTATGAACAATAGTCATGTATCTTGATTAAATATCCAAGATCTATCAATCTTTATCTTGGTGTTTGGTCTTAGATCTTCTCCTTGAGTCACGACCACGAGTGTGTGTGTGTGTGTGTGTTGTGAGTGTGTAGAGAATAAGATGGAGAGAAATGAGGGTTTAGGGTTTTAGAGAGGTTTAAGGGAGTATTTATACTCTCTTAAGCCCATGAACCTAAGGCCCATCTCATCCCTTATTCCATCTTTTCCCACCCAAGTCCATACTCTTCTTTATATTTAATCTTAATTAAATATTAACACACGTTTCGCAAACACAACTTTCTTTTATTTAATATTATAAAATTTAGGATTCACATTAATATTCTTGTTTATTCTCACCGGCATGCAATCCTAAGTGTCTTCAAACAAGTTGAGAATCACATCAAACAATAACCTACATATTTGTTAAAAATAAAATATATTTTTCAACACTAGGTTGAGTGAGTATAACACCAGATTTAAGATACTATAATAACAATATGTAAAAGTGCAAACTGTTCCTGTGAGATAAACAGTTAAGCCATAGCACATAAACAATCAATCAACCCATAAAGAAAGGGCTCAACCAATTCCATATAAATGGACATTGGTTACCGAGCAAGGACTAAACCGTTTTCATAAAAACGGACATCGGTTGCCAAATATAGTCGTATGATCATACTATAATGAGGAACTTCACCAAAATGCGTTCAACTAAAGCAAGTAAGCAAATAGCAATTTTGGCAAACTAAATATAAGTAAAATAGGGGAGTGAAATACTCACCTGATCGGATGAACGAAATATAAGTGATGATGTGAGAATGATAAATCCTTCGGGATATACTTCAAGGAATCCTAGTTAAATAATAATAATAATATGAATTAACTATACAAGATATAACACGATTTAATGAATTAAGATTTCAATGTGATTTGAGTTAGGTTTGAGATTAGAATGTTTACAAATTGATCGATGAGTTTCTATATTATTATTATTATTATTATTATTATTATTATTATTATTATTATTATTATTATTATTATTATTATTATTATTATTATTATTATTATTATTATTGCGAAATCGATATTATTATTCACCATTTATCTATAGGGTTATTAACTTTATTATTTATAAAATACCACTAATATACAATTTTATAAATAAAATATGAGATATAAACATAATACAATTATATAAATATTTAAATGAATAAATTTTAAAATAAATAGAATGAAATTATATAAATATAACTCGTAATATAATAAACAATTTAATGTAGACGTTTTAAATATATAATTACCATATAATATATATTTAAGGATCTTAATCAAAAATCTAAAGGTATAAATATAGATAACACGTTTAACACATTTATATTTTTTTTATTAAAAATAAATACCTATATATAATTTAAGAAATGCAAGAAATTTTTAAAGATGTTCAAAGACGAGAACCATAAATGATGGTTTTGGGTTTTTTTATAAAATAAGGTTTGTTATTGTTACCTATTTACAATATATATATGCACACACACATATAAAATCTCTTAACGAGATTTTGACAAAAACATAACTTAATGAGGTCAGTTTAGATAAAATAATATTTATTTTTATATTTAATATGGGTTATAATAATTAAATTCATCTATAATAAAAAAATATATATATATATCAAAAATTGGGTCAAGGGGGTTCGAACCCACGACCTTGACCAGTTTCACAGCCATAATCAAGGTTTCTCCAACCATGTAAGCCAGTAGCTCAAGTTGTTAAACAATAAGAAAAAAATATACTAAAAATAGACTCCCGATTTTCCTAAAAGGTCTAATTAACCAAGAACCCTTAATAATCCAATTGATAAATTCGTCTTGTGTTTGTTAAATCAAGGTTAGGGTTATTTATTTGTGATTATAAACTAACATAGTACCTATACTAATTACCTGAAATGAATAGGTATTGATGGTCAATTTGATCGAAGCAGAACCGGCGAAACACGAATTAATATCATCCATTAGAGACTAATATAAGGCAAATAATGTTGGGGTTAATGTTCGCGAGAGGAAGAAGGTAGTGCAGGTCAGATTAATTGGTTTATTACGAGTTCTAGATCGTCTCTCCGTAAATTAATAAACCCGGTTTACATAAAACGTTAATTCATATCCTGCATTTCATAATTTTCTAATTATCTTCGTCGGTGGAGTCGTATTAAGCATAGGAAACGATCTAGAGAATAAATTTTGATTTTAATGCGAAGATTATTGATCAAGAAACATTAACGGGTTACGAGTTTTGGTGTAAAACGGGTTATGGGTTAATGGGTATTTGGTTTATAATATTATTATATATTAATATATCATATTTGCATATTAGCCCCTGAAGTTATTGAGTGGATACAAAGTGGGTTAAAACTTATGTTTAGGGGTTAAAATCATAACTTGAAAGATAAAGATATATATTATATAAATAATTAATAAATAATATAATAATAATAATAATAATAATAATAATAATAATAATAATAATTAATTCACTCGATAAACGCGATATTTTAATTGATAAAATTTTCCGAACACAAAACAGGTCAGGTTGCGGATATAAATTATAAGTTTGAAAACCCGAGTTGTTACACCAATGCACTTTCACGACATGTTCTTGAGCTCGATAGAGGGTTGGAAGACAACTTTGGGTGCAACTGTTTAAGGTTTTAGGGTCGCCTGGTCTCCATGACGGTGTAGATAGATTTAATTGTGATATAATCGATTCTATAAGGCATAAAGGTATATTGATAATGACGGGTTATGTTATTATTGTGAATGAAATAAAATTGGTCATAATACATTAATTAAAGTGGCAGTATGAGTACGAATTAAAAATAATAATATCTACACTAATCAATTCCAACTTTAAACATGAAGATTACATATCAAGCAACAAACGGGTCATGGTATGAAATGGATACATGTTTAAGGATCTGGGTAAACGAATGCATATTTGGATATATTATAAATTTTACATTTTGGTCCTTATTCTTAAAGGGTGGAGACAAATTGAACTAAAACCATGTTTAGGGTGGATTTTGTATAACTCTAAGTTTAATAATGAATAGAGAATAAGAAAATTATATTGTAATAATTTATATATTTTATTTGATTAAATTACCCGAAAAAGAGGGTAGGTCGGGTATTGGATAAAAATATAATTAAGGAAAAACCTGATTTGTTACAAATGCTCCAAGCACATGACCTATAATAAGAGATCACTGGTCAATTATGAAGAAAAGTTTGAATGGGAGTTGCTTTTGGTATTGACGGAAATTGAGGGAAAATTATGGGCAAAGATATTCTCATAAATGGGAAAGTTTCTTTTGATAATGTCTTTCATGTTGAAGGTATCCAATACAAATGTGTTTCATGCCAAAAGGGAAAACAACATAAATCATCTCACAAAACAAAACTCATAAATTCCATTGATCAAATGCTTGAAATGCTTCATATGCATCTCTTTGGTCCTGTAAGTGTTCCAAGTACTGGAAAAAAGAGGTATTGTTTGGTGATAATTGATGATTACTCAAGATTCACATGGGAGTATTTTGTACAAACTAAAGCCCTACATCAAGTTTCTCAAGCCCTTTAGATGAAAATGCTCTCTATTAAACACAAAGATTACTTGAACAAGTTTCAATCAAAGTCATTATACTACTTCTTTGTTGGATATTCTTCACGCTCAAAGGCATATAGACTTATAGAGTATATGTGAAGATCATCTGAGTGTGATTAAATCATCTGATATAATTTTCAATGAGAATCAGTTTAATATTGTTGATGGAGTTAGTTGGCTGTTTGTTCTTGAGAGGTTTATCAAATCCTTCAAAATATATCCTGATTATATTGATGAAAATTCTTATAGAGCAAGTGTTCCTGAGGCAACTTCTGAAAAGAACAATGACATAGACAAATTATGGTCTAAAGTTGCTGATGAAGACCATGAGTTCTCTTTTAAAAGGAAGATTTTATATGAAAATGATGATGAGCAGAATGAACAAAATGGTCACCCACAAGAATAAGAGAACAATGAAATAACTGGTGATCAAATCAATATCCAACAATATCATAATCAACATGACATACAGTCAATGTTTGAAACCTTGTTTCAAAATTTTAATATGTCAACTGATATTGCATCAACATCTAATCAATATATTGAAGAAGGAGACATTTTGATTTAGTCAAATTTGATTATGTTTGATTATGTGACAGTCTCCTTCTTCAAAATTTGAATATGTCAACTGGCAATGCAAGAAGCAAACAACTTTGTCAATTTCAACTGCTGAAGCTGAATAGCTTGTTGCATCTGCTTACTGTGCTCAAGTCCTCTGAATTCAGAATCAACTGCTTGATTATCGTTTGAATTACTTAAACACTCCAATTTTCATTAATAATACTGTTGCTTTATTCTTAGTGAAAAATCTTGTTCAGCACTCAAAGACCAAGAATATTGTAATCAAGAACCATTTCATCAGAGATTGCAATGAGAAGGATTAATAGAAATGAAAAGAGTTGAAACTAGTGACAACTTGGCTGATTTGTTCACCAAGCCACTAGATAAGACTATATTCAACTTTCTATTAAAAGATTTGGCATGATCAACTTTAATGAAGTCTGATTGATGATATATATTCACATGTGTTGATTGATTATCTGTTTAAAGGTCTTGAGTGGTTTATTTGTTCTTTTGTGTGCCTATGTGATATATTCTATGATTAAATGTGCTTAAATGATTATGAATGACTTAGGTATCTATGATTCTTATGTATGACTTTGTGTTTAGGTTTCATGAAATTTTGATTAGTATGATTAAATTTGAATTGAAGTGTTTTATCTACATACTTGTCTGGTATATTGCTCATGATTGATGTTTTGAAATGATTAAGTGCTTAGGACAAGTTAGACTATGCATATTCTTTCTTGATTAGAACTCCATTTTAGCCTACTTGTGTTTAAGCATATATATGTCATTCTGATTAGGTTTGATTATGTGACAGTTTGCATTAGTTAAAATTTTCTTTGGTGATAAAACTTATGTGTTTAAATGAAATTTTCAAATAAGTTTCTTAGAGTGAAATGTTTTTGACAAAAGAGCAAACTCATGGTGTAGAGATATAATAAGATTATTCAGTTCAAGATTTAAAGAAGCTTACAAGGTTTTTAAATGGAAATTGATCCAACCATTATAGGAAATGATAAAAATAGGTTATTTACACTAATCATATGGATTTAATAGTTAGAAAAGACAATTAGTGCACTCATTGATATGTATGGTAGCTTTCCATGATTCGTAAAAACTGAGGTGAAATAAACTAAATGAAAATGCAAAACTTATTGTGGAGATACGTTGTTGAAATATGTATGTTTCAATATAAATCTCTCCAAATGATAGGCAAAAAAGTAACTACCAAGTCATACACAAGCCTGTTGGTATTTGGTCACTCAAAAGTTATTTATTTTGTATATATGACAATGAACAAAAATTGTGCAAAAGGATTAAACGTCAACCAAAAGTTGATAAAATTGCAAACATGAGGGTTTAACCTAGAACTACAAAGATGGAGCATCATTATAAGTCCTAAACACCTCGAATGTAAGGCATGTAAGTCCGAACGGCGTGGCATGTAAGTCCAATGTTCAACCTCAATGTTTGAAAAGTTCTGAAAAGAAAATTTTACTTACGAAAATTATTTATGCTCTGTCATGAAAAGATATTTTGACCAAATATCAGGGGTTGAAGTCAATTTGGGGTGATTTTGGGAAAGCCAAATAAGCTTTGAGAAGAGATATGAGACATCATAATGCAATAAGTGTTATCCATTTTTGTATTATGCAACTAATTGAATCTTAAACATATCACCATGGTAACGACATTCATGCTAAGTAATTACCTGCTATTAACCTTCCTAATATGTCATAATAATGCTAAGAATGAAGTAATGAAAGGAGACTCAATCAATACGATCCCATGCTGAGATCTTTTCATAAAAGAAAAGGATTTGAATTAATAAACTGAAGTTTGTTCTCAAAATGCACCATTTGCTCTTAAATTTTTTTATTCAAAATGAAAATCTGTTTAAAAGCAGGTTTAAGTCAAAAAGAGTTGCATTCTGATTATGTTTGATTATGTTGCATGATTACTAAGTATCCTTGAGTATACTTATGTAATTTTTTTCTGATATGTGTTTTTCGAGTAATCTTGAATGTTTATGTGACAATTTGTCTCATTTGAGAATACTTGATAAATTCTTAATGTGTTTATGCTTTGAATATGTCTGATTACTTTGTTCTTAAGTGCATGTGTTTTCGATTAAACTTTGTTTTTCGAGCAAACTTTATGCTTCAAGTACACTTGTGTATTCAAAATTTAATATTTCAAGTGTTTTCAAGCATACTTGCAACTCGCAAGTGTTTTCGAGTAAACTTCGTTTATCGAGCACACTTTGTGCTTCCAGCACACTTCTATGTTAACCTTTAACATTGTAAGTGTCCTCCAGCATGTTTTAACTTTTTGAAGCATTTTCGAGTAAACTTTGTTCTTCGAGTGTACTTGATAATATATCATTGAACAATGTTAACTTTTATGCTTGATTTTGTTCATTTAAGTAAACTTCTGTTTGTTATGTTATTTGAGTAAGGTTTGACATTTAGGAATATCTCTAAGTCAATATATTGATATCTTAATTGATTTCGAGCAAAGTTTTCTATTTGAGCAAGTCTGGTCCTTGCAGCCTCTATTAATGTTATTTTTCTTGTGAGTTAATAGATATCTTAATTAATCACAAGCCACATAATCAAAGTTGTCTGTTTTTTGAGTAAATTTCTTTCATTTTTCTCACTTAGTATATTTCTATTAACATTTAAAACGAGTAAACTCTAGATACGAGCAAGCTTTGGAAAGATACTTTATTGAGCAAGCTTTGTGTTTGAAAATTTTGAAAAATGAGTTTTGGCAGTATTCATGTCCTAAAGATACTTTATTCTCTCTCTCTCTCTCTCTCTCTCTCTCTTTTATTATACCTTGTTTGCTCGCAACGTAAGTTATCCAACCATTGCTCACTAAATCTCCCTAAATATTATCACCCATCCTAATTCTGACTTGGTAAGCATTGATTATATGATTTTCGACATTCATTATATGGGTTTAGGTTTTCAATTTTCACTTTCACTAACATCTTTATTTTATGTATAGGTTATTATATTGTCAAAGAATAGGTTCTTAAAGACTATCCTTTTATATTTCTACTTAAATTAATCATGCATGCATGTTCAATTGATGTCCAAATTGACTATCTTATACTTTGAATATGTGTTTTATTTGTGTGTGTGCAGATGTGTATTATAAATTTGATCAACAGAACAATATGTTCATGTTTCTCCAAATTACAGAGGAGAATCGCCCCTTGGAACTGATGATTAATTGGTTGATATGCTCAAATTTGTGGTTTTCTATGATTGAAAATCCCATTATCTACAGAAATCATCACTTGGATTTCTGAAGATATGTGCAATATGTTGATGACATAAATGGGAGAAGAATTGAGGTTATAGTTCTTAACAGGGAGATTAAAGTGACTGGACAACTTATACGCACAAGATTCCAATTGAATGTTGACTTTGAAGTACAGTTATCCTACTCCCAGCAGAGGATGTTAAGAATATTTCAAGAGCCTTGAGGACGATTCCAGAAGGTAATGTTTCCTTTAATCTACAAGTTCCTAATTTATCACATAATTCAAAGTATGACTCCAAGAAGAGGAACATGGACACTGATGAGCAGGGAGATTGATATAATGTCACACCCCGACTAGGTAGTTGCGGAAGCGTAATACGGGAATGTAACAGATAACACTGGTATCAACCACATTGTTTATAAAGAAATTCAACAACTACTAATTTACAATATATTACATCGTTCTAACATCTTTTACAAACTAGGTGATACAATTAAACCTGTTCTTCAATCACTTTACTTCTAACTCAAATGCCCACGACATCAATCTCCAATCAGACACGTAACGCACAGGAAATTACTTCTCATATCTGATTACCTGAAAAGCATGTTAAAACAGGTCAACTACGAATAGTTGGTGAGTTTCATATGTTTTAACGAAATCAGTTCTGCGCACCATACAGTCATAGTTTGTATGTACGCCCGTATGTAAAAATATGTATTTACGGTTGTATAAATATGTACAGCCATATCCTTGTGTGTGCATATGCACACATGTAAGTTTATAATATAAATTCGAAATTTCGGTAAAATCGTGATTGTTTGTTCGTACTACCTGTTTCCAATTTCCGTGTTTAACCAACCACTATGGACCCCCTTTCTCTCACAACGGTTCCACATAAACTCAACCACTGTGGCCCCCCTTCCGCCCACAACGGTTCCGCATTAACATCAACCACTGTGGTCCCCCTTCCACCCACAATGATTCCAAGTAAACTCAAACATTATACAGTGTACACGCAAATAATTAGTATATTCTACACATAGTATTTCCTACGGCTAATCACATAGCATGTATAAAGACACATATAACACATATAGTATTTATCACGTATCACCAAATACTGGGGCTCCCCATCCGCCCACAATACGCATAATCACATTATTTTCTTAACATTCATGTCATAATCAAGTTAGTTCGTTTAATAAGTTGGAGCAGAACTTGGCTCATAGGCCATACTCAACATTAGTTTATAAGTTGTAGCAGAACTTGGCACATAGGCCATACTCAACTTTAGTTTAGTAAATTGCAGTAGAACTTGGCTCATAGACCATACTCAACTTTAGTTTAATAAGTTGCAGCAGACTTTGGCTCATAGGCCATACTCAACTTTAGTTTAGTAAGTTGCAGTAGAACTTGGCTCATAGGCCATACTCAACTTTAGTTTAATAAGTTGCAGCAGAACTTGGCTCATAGGCCATACTCAACTTTAGTTTGTTACTATTGTGGCCCCCCTTCTGCCACAACAGCCCCATAATCATCACAGACCACGTTATCCCCATGGCCATTACAGACCACGTTGTCTCCCAAATTAGTTATGTTTAACATTACATAACGTGTTTGTATAAACATGCTGTCACGTGTAATTTCATTATGTTTTGCAATTCGTATTATCTCCACTCAATATATCAATCAACGATAATAATCATCTTTCATCAGCACGTAGTCAATCATTATGTTTGTATGGACTTTTCATATATAAATGTTCAGATATTTTATATCCTGATCCGTGTTTAGATAAATAACGTGGATAAACATGCTTTCCACCCCAAAAGTTCGTAAAATAGTTTAAAGAGTGGGGTCATGAAACTCACGGTTTTGTAGGCACTCAGTGGGAGATCAGCACGGGATTCGTTTCCCTTGCTATCACACAGTCCCTATTGTCCATATTATAATAATATTAATATTTTAATATTATTATAATCTCAGTATTAAACTGGGCTGTATAACTAATCTGGGTATAGCTGGTACGCCCAGAAAGTGGTAATAGGCTTAGGCTGTGATTTTGTTTAATGTCTAATACTTAAAACTGAACTTGGCTCAGATTCCCGTTTTCCCAGCTGGGCCAAGTTGTTCGTTTACGCGTTCAGAAAACAGTTATGGGAAAATAAGCTTGGGTAAATGTATTGGTTAATAAAATGATTAAGTTATAAATAAGGACCACATACTGGGGTACCGGATTAGCCTCGGGGTCCGTTTCCGTTTATTCAGTTTGATTTAAAAAGAAACGCGCACAATCTATCCGGATTGTTCAGGTTTTTCATAGAAAAGTTCTTTTTTACTTAATTAGTCCAAAAATATGATTTTTTTATCACTCTTGGTGTTTTGATATTCCCGCAGGTTCGTTAGTCGCGAACTTGCCGGTTTTTTAAAAACTGAATTTGTTTAATCTTTAAATTAGCATAATGAATTAACCGTTAATCATTAATTGTGAAAATTTAGCCACTTATCAATTAAAATATGTAGATTTTTATAAAAATATTTCTGGAATTATTTACTGATTTAATAATTTATAAAAATTCATTTTATCAGCTATATTTCGCCTGAAAATCGTTTGTTTATCCCAAACAATTCCCAAAAATTCCAAAAAATTTCCTGAATACTTAAATCATGTCCCAAAACAACCTGTATCAATTCCAGAATGTAAAAAGCCTGTTCAATATTCTTTTCGGCCCAAATTCGGCTATAAAAATTCGCATGAACGCATATTTACAAAATATCCTTAGACTTCTCCAAATAATCTAAAAATTCATATGTGATCAAAATACATTAAATATGAGTTTCCAGAAAAATTTCATAATTTTTGAAGTATTTTAGCTATTTTTCCCAAATAAACGTCCCAATTCGGTAATGAATTCGCCAAAAAATTACCAAAATTGAACAGGGACTCATTTATATGATCCCTAATGTCCCTTCAAATTTTCACAAGCTAATAACAAGCACGTCACAACATAATACTAAACAGCCCTTAAACGAGTGTTACGGGTTTACCTTGTCGGTTTTCGATGAGTTTTGCTAGCTTAAACGACTTTCCGGGTCTCGGGTTACAAACTCAGTGTATCTACATATCATATAACATCAAACCAAGCATAAATCATCCATGTGACAGCCTTGATAATTAGGGTTTCGGTTTTGGGTTCAAACCGGATTTTCAAACCGTAAAAACGTTGTATTCTTGTTCTAATCCGCGTTTTTGACCAAAAAAGTATATGTTCCTGGTTTGTAAACATGTTTAACATCAAAACGTGGTTTTACTTGATTTTTATGGTTTTTGGATGGTTAAACATGTTTAAAACTAATCAAGAACTAATTTTTCATGTTTAAACTATGTTAATTAATTATGTAATCTCATGTATTTAGAGGTTTACCTTTAGGTTTTGGGCTGAAACTTGAAAAACACAGCAGAAGAAGGTCTGGTATTTATGTTTATTGTATAAAATAGGTGGCTTTTTCATGAAGTTTTCAAAGAAATATCTCATGTGGGATAGTGTGAGGGGGGCCGGCCGCAAGCATATAAGGCCCATTGGGCCTCCTTTTTGGCCCAATGGTGCCTTGGTATTCGTACCATACGTAAACGTTGGTCCAAAATTTAATACGAGATCTGTTTTTTGCAAGAAAACTAGTTCGAGTGCGAAAACCAGCGCGAAAACGAGTGTTTTTCAGCTTCTTTTTGTAAAATAAAAAAAACGTACTGACTCGTTGTAAAATTCCAAAATATTTTCACGGATTGCTTAAACATGTCATATAAATGTTTTATAAATCTTTTTCGGCTTAGCGGATAGTACAATGATCGTTTTGATATTAACGATTGCGTTTATGCTTATAGCGTATCGATAAACGAAACCTTTTTCGTTTAAAGAGTTTTAAACGTATTGGGGCCTAAATATCAATATGTTAGCCACTATAATATATATATAACTCGTATATGACCCCTCAGTATATATATGGGTCATAATTAGTATCATTCGATTACTCGTTTAAGCACTACGAATTAACCGATTTATCGTTTACTTGTTACGTAGTGAATATAGTATACCTCGTTTTGTCCCGAATGTCACATTCTCCCCCAGTTAAGAAATTTCGTCCCCGAAATTCAATATGCCAAATATGCTCTTTTTTGGGAAAATTTTATAATCATTTGTTTCGGAATTCGTCCTTTCGTTCCCAAGTATATTCGGGTCCTTGTTTTGAATTCCACCTAACTTTTACCAGATATATTTTGTTGTGTCGTAACTGTTTGGTTTTCCCCACTCAGAATTTTCATGAGTCTCTTTATAGAGTTTAGTTGTATAAAAGTTTTCAAATAATATTAATTCTGCCCTGTTAGTAAGGCATTCGTTTTGATTCGATATATGAAATATCGGGAGTTAAATAATTTTGTTTAATACGTTATGGGGTTAACTTTCAAGGTAATTTTGTACAGTGCTATATATTTTAGAATCAACTCACCATTCCTCAACTCAACTAATAACTTTCAAAATTTGATAACTTCTCGTATTTCTCAGTATAACCCTCTTGTCAGCCTTAGCGGCTTTCGGTTTGTTATTAATATTATGAGCTTTATTTATGATTCTCGAAATCGAATCGGATTTTGTATTTTGGATGTCACCAATTTTTTTCAATTTTAATAAGATGGCGAGTTACATTCTTTCTCGTATAATATAGTATATTACCACTTGTATAATATTATGATGACTGTTAATGTACGAGGATTGAAATTACTGGTCTCACTTTCCTCTATTGTTTGAATAGTTTATTTGATTTGATTGTTTTATTGAGGATTATAGACCGTGTTTAGGCCAATTAGAGATGTAAAATTTCATACACAATTCACCAAGAGAAAGATTTTGTTAAGGCGAGTTTTTCAGTCGGATAGTTGTTACAAATCAGAAGAAGGTATTTGGAGTGGATTAGTCAGGGAACTATCATTCAGCTTGAATTGCTTTCTCGGGATGTTTAAGGAACACATATTAATGCTTCTATTTTAGTTTGTCACCCACTTCCAATGGGATATCTCGAATTGTTGTAGCATCTCCGAGGATCTTTAGTATTCCCCCAGAACTTATAATAGTGCACACTTTACAACACATGAGCCTATGATTCCTTCATAGATTTCGCTTGCATCTTTATACTAGTACTCAGTTTATCCAAACATCTCGCCTGACTTTTCATTGTTCATCACTCAGTTATTAAGGCTATAAAAGTTTAAAGTTCAAGTTTCGGTTACGGATAGTATAGTTTTCCTCATTCGTGTTTCATCATTGAGGTACTAGGTTTTGTTCCGTGTACGGGATCACTTCTTTATCTAGAAGAGGCAGTATAACAGTTCTATTTCTATATATAACCTTCATTTGAACTCAATTAACTAGTCCATACTGACTATTACACAATGACTCCTCACTTCCACCAGGAGTGCATCGATAGGGAATAGCTAGTTATTTAGGTTAAGAGGGTAGTTTTTCGAGTAATGTGGTTAGTATTTATAGTCTTACTTTTGGTGGTTTCTATAGTATACAGAATTGTTATTTTACTAGACGGTATATTTTCCAAGGTAATAACTTGTAGGAATGAAATGTCTATTAGTGTCCGTAATAAATAAACTAAAGTATATTAGGCATTACTAGGAACGTACCTGTTACTATATTTGTTCTATCCGGTTTATTCACAATACTTGACCCCTAGTCGAGTTAGACGTCGATGTCGGTCCTTGCCTCTGTCTTCCCGTCGCAATTAGGTTCAATCTAGGGCAGTCTTTCTTGATGTGCTTCACACTACCACACTCATAACAGGCATTACGGTTTATTATGGTTTGGTTTTGGTAGACTGGTTGTTGTCGTGTTGGTTGCGGTTGGGGTAGTTGTGAGTCCTGGAGTTGGATTGGTGGATTTATAGTATTCATAACAGTTCTACAATTTCGGGCATAGTGTCCCACTTTCCCACATTTGTGACACACATTGGTCCGACATTATCCAACATGATGATAACCACATTTTCCACATCTAGGCAAAGGCCCGTTATACTTATCATGCTTTACATCGGAACTGATCATAGTGTAATTTTGTATTGCAAGGCGCGCACATTTATTCTGTTGCCTTTCTTGTATTCCCGCTCCATATTTGGTTCGTTTTGTACCAGATGATTCCCCGGGCATTCTTAACGCACCACTTCTAATCAAATCAAAAGTTACAATGCCAGCTTGTAACACGGCATTTTTGAAAGTTACAAGGCCAGTTGAATTAACCAAACTCCTGACTTCGGGGGCTAAACCCCAAATGTAGCGTTCAGTACGTTTAGATTCTGAAGTAGCTAACCATGGGACTAGACGAGCCAGTTCGTTAAAGCGATGGGTATACTCCAAGTGATCTGCACCCTTCATTTCTAGATTCCAAAGTTCTTGCTCTAATTTTTGAATTTCGTTTATCGGACAAAAGTGTTTTATCATAAGGTTTTTAAGTTCTGTCCAAGACATACGATTGGTTGCCTCTTGTCCTCGAATTTGCACAACAGTATTCCACCACATTAGCGCGTGGTCTACAAATGTAGAAGTAGCAAATTTGACAATACAATCTGGTGGACAGTTAGTGATATTAATGATGGATTCAGTCTTTTCGATCCACTTTACCATTCCATTCGGTCCTTCAGTACCGCTAAATTCCATAGGTTTACATAGCATGAAGTTCTTAAGTTGATATCCGTGTTGCGGGGGATTTTGATTGTTACAACTATTGTTCAAGTTCGGTAAGAGATTATCATTATTGAAAGTAATATTGGTATTCTACGGGGGAGTATTAGTTGTGATAGTATCAGTATTTATCAGGGGAGCATTTGTGGTTGTATTAGTATTTGTTGGGGGATTAGTATTTACGGCCGCGTTAGCGTTCGGCACTTGATTTGTATTCATAGTTGTATGGATACCAGCAGCGAATTGTGCTGCTATTGTCGGAAGTACTGTTTGTAGTTGTCGAGCGATCATCTCGGCTATATCTGCCTCAGACAACATGTTTACTTTCTTCCGGGCCATTCTATAACAATAACCAGTTATCCAACAATTAACAAAATTCACATACACTAATGATCACAAAAGGAATTACAATAACAAGTAATCAGGTATTTCAATTAACACGTATATATCACACTGGTTTGTTCTCGAGTCTGAATACTAAGGATAGTAAGTAAAATTAGCCTAGAAAACGCCAAAGTTTGCATATATATTAAAAGTTGTCATCTAATGACAAGAAATTTTAACCCAATAGGGGTCAATGTTTGTATTAAAAATGCCCAAATCGTCCTCCATATTAGCATAGCGCACCACCATATGCTTGTATGGAGTATCAAAAGCTATACACGACAATACCCCACTATCCTTATTTATCAAAGCACGCATTATAACAATTATAAATAGTTCACAACTTATACGACAATTGTTCCTATACGATCCCATTATTGGGAAGCTGTTTTTGTTCGGTCTCTCCTGTAGGTAGATATTTGCTCATTACGAGTTTAATCAGTACATTATAATGGGAATGCACGTGTACATTCCACCTGACTTCTGAATGTTTGTTAACTATAATCGTAAAATATATTCTTTCGCCAGGTTATTCAGTTTTCGTAGGCATGTCGGACTTAATAAAAGTAATAGTTTACTAGTTGGAGGTAAGTAGGTTCCATTCCAGTCGGGGCACGTCATCATTTCGTGAGCATGAGATTTCTCTCCTATAATAACCAATTGGAATAGCAAAATATAGGAGAGGTTGGAGGTTGTCTTTCATAGACGGTTCGAAGAGTTTGCTAGTTAGGGAGGTTCATCAGAGTTAGTTGTACTAGTGATATGTAAAGGAAATTACTATTATTAATATTTCTTTTTGAAATATTATTAGTACATTATATGTACTGGTAGTAACGATTGCTCATATTATAATTGAAAACTCAGTTTTGGTAATTATCATATTTATAATTTGATAAATCGGGCTCATCACTAGGTATTTCCCCTAGGGATGGTGTTTGTATCTGAACAACAGAATTGGAAGGATGACCGGAAAATAGTTTAGAATAATGTCAGTGGAACTAGTTTATAAGATATGATTGGATTCAAACTGTGGAGTATTATATACATATATATATATATATATATATATATATATATGTATATATGTCTTCTTGAAATTACTATATGTAAGTCACACCTCCAACGGTTCGGTCCCGGGCCTCATATATTAAGCCTCTTTTGTGGTTCCTTCACATCACCAGATTTAGTTTAAACTTATTGCAGCATTCTTGTATTCTCACTCACGGGCAACACCGGTTCTTCATCAATTGTAAAACTACTCACATCTTTCGGTGCAATCGCTAATCAGAAAAGAATGTTTTTCGATAGTTTAGATCCGCACAAAAGATATTATTAATTAGGGCAGAAATAAAATATTTTATTAATTACAATAAAATATAATATTAATTTTGGTAAGATATAATTTTGATTAGAATAGGAATTAATAGTGATTATAACTGAATATAATATTGGTTATGATAAGATTCAATGTCATCCGTAGTACCGTACGTACACGTATCCCTATACCTCGTCTCAGATAAGCACGTATGCACATGTCATATATACTTCACATCACTTTTATGCACGTATGTTGCCATTTTTACTTATCAATATGTTCCGCGACTTCTCCCCGAATTCCCTCTTACAAGCAAGTCTGTTATTACATTCCGGACCATAATAACTCACTTGCCCTTCTAGTTCATCCCGGCATCCATCAGTATCTATCGTTACTCATTATTAACTTTCCCAGTGATAATCGAGCCTACGGTTATATTATAGGTATCCTATGGGATAACCTAATTCTTTATAACCAATGGCTCTGATACCAACTTCTGTCACACCCCGACTAGGTAGTTGCGGAAGCGTAATACGGGAATGTAACAGATAACACTGGTATCAACCACATTGTTTATAAAGAAATTCAACAACTACTAATTTACAATATATTACATCGTTCTAACATCTTTTACAAACTAGGTGATACAATTAAACCTGTTCTTCAATCACTTTACTTCTAACTCAAATGCCCACGACATCAATCACCAATCAGACACGTAACGCACAAGAAATTACTTCTCATATCTGATTACCTGAAAAGCATGTTAAAACAGGTCAACTACGAATAGTTGGTGAGTTTCATAAGTTTTAACGAAATCAGTTCTGCGCACCATACAGTCATAGTTTGTATGTACGCGGGTATGTAAAAATATGTATTTACGGTTGTATAAATATGTACAGCCATATCCTTGTGTGTGCATATGCACACATGTAAGTTTATAATATAAATTCGAAATTTCGGTAAAATCGTGATTGTTTGTTCGTACTACCTGTTTCCAATTTCCGTGTTTAACCAACCACTGTGGACCCTCTTTCTCCCACAACGGTTCCACAAAAACTCAACCACTGTAGCCCCCCTTCCGCCCACAACGGTTCCGCGTTAACATCAACCACTGTGGTCCCCCTTCCACCCACAATGATTCCAAGTAAACTCAAACATTATACAGTGTACACGCAAATAATTAGTATATTCTACACATAGTATTTCCTACGGCTAATCACATAGCATGTATATAGACACATATATACATATAGTATTTATCACGTATCACCAAATACTGTGGCTCCCCATCCGCCCACAATACGCATAACCACATTATTTTCTTAACATTCATGTCATAATCAAGTTAGTTCGTTTAATAAGTTGCAGCAGAACATGGCTCATAGGCCATACTCAACTTTAGTTTATATGTTGCAGAAGAACTTGGCTCATAGGCCATACTCAACTTTAGTTTAGTAAGTTGCAGCAGAACTTGGCTCATGGCCATACTCAACTTTAGTTTAATAAGTTGCATAACTTGGCTCATAGGCCATACTCAACTTTAGTTTAATAAGTTGCAACAGAATTTGGCTCATAGGCCATACTCAACTTTAGTTTAATAAGTTGCAGCAGATTTTAGCTCATAGGCCATACTCAACTTTAGTTTGTTACTATTGTGGCCCCCCTTCTGCCCACAACAGCCCCATAATCATCACAGACCACGTTATCCCCATGGCCATTACAGACCACGTTGTCTCCCAAATTAGTTATGTTTAACATTACATAACGTGTTTGTATAAACATGCTGTCACGTGTAATTTCATTATGTTTTGCAATTCGTATTATCTCCACTCAATATATCAATCAACGATATTAATCATCTTTCATCAGCACGTAGTCAATCATTATGTTTGTATGGACTTTTCATATATAAATGTTCAGATATTTTATATCCTTATCCGTGTTTAGATAAATAACGTGTATAAACATGCTTTCCACCCCAAAAGTTCGTAAAATAGTTTAAAGAGTGGGGTCATGAAACTCACGGTTTTGTAGGCACTCAGTGCGAGATCAGCACGGGGTTCGTTTCCCTTGCTATCACATAGTCCCTATAGTCCATATTATAATAATATTAATATTTTAATATTATTATAATCTCAGTATTAAACTGGGCTGTATAACTAATCTGGGTATAGCTGGTACGCACAGAAAGTGGTAATAGGCTTAGGCTGTGATGTTGTTTAATGTCTAATACTTAAAACTGAACTTGGCTCAGATTCCCGTTTTCCCAGCTGGGCCAAGTTGTTCGTTTACGCGTTCAGAAAACAGTTATGGGAAAATAAGATTGGGTAAATGTATTGGTTAATAAAATGATTAAGTTATAAAGAAGGATCACATACTGGGGTACCTGATTAGCCTCGGGGTCCGTTTCCGTTTATTCAGTTTGATTTAAGAAGAAACGCGCACAATCTATCCGGATTGTTCAGGTTTTTCGTAGAAAAGTTCGTTTTTACTTAATTAGTACAAAAATATGATTTTTTTATCACTCTTGGTGTTTTGATATTCCCGCAGGTTCGTTAGTCGCGAACTTGCCGGTTTTTTAAAAACTGAATTTGTTTAATTTTTAAATTAGCATAATGAATTAACCGTTAATCATTAATTATGAAAATTTAGCCACTTATCAATTAAAATATGTAGATTTTTATAAAAATATTTCTGGAATTATTTACTGATTTAATAATTTATAAAAATTCATTTTATCAGCTATATTTCGCCTGAAAATCGTTTGTTCATCCCAAACAATTCCCAAAATTCCAAAAAATTTCCTGAATACTTAAATCATGTCCCAAAACAACCTGTATCAATTCCAGAATGTAAAAAGCCTGTTCAATATTCTTTTCGGCCCAAATTCGGCTATAAAAATTCGCATGAACGCATATTTACAAAACATCCTTAGACTTCTCCAAATAATCTAAAAATTCAAATGAGATCAAAATACAATAAATATGAGTTTCCAGAAAAATTTCATAATTTTTTAAGTATTTTAGCTATTTTTCCCAAATAAACGTCCGAATTCGGTAATGAATTCGCCAAATATTCTCGGATCGTCAAAAAATTACCAAAATTGAACAGGGACTCATTTATATGATCCCTAATGTCCCTGCAAATTTTCACAAGCTAACAACAAGCACGTCACAACCTAATACTAAACAGCCCTTAAACGAGTGTTACGGGTTTACCTTGTCGGTTTTCGATGAGTTTTGCTAGCTTAAACGACTTTCCGGGTCTCGGGTTGCAAACTCAGTGTATCTACATATCATATAACATCAAACCAAGCATAAATCATCCATGTGACAGCCTTGATAATTAGTGTTTCAGTTTTGGGTTCAAACCGGATTTTCAAACCGTAAAAACGTTGTATTCTTGTTCTAATCCGGGTTTTTGACCAAAAAAGTATATGTTCCTGGTTTGTAAACATGTTTAACATCAAAACATGGTTTTAATTGATTTTTATGGTTTTTGGATGGTTAAACATGTTTAAAACTAATCAAGAACTAATTTTTCATGTTTAAACTATGTTAATTAAGTATGTAATCTCATGTATTTAGAGGTTTACCTTTAGGGTTTGGGCTGAAACTTGAATAACACAGTAGAAGAAGGTCTGGTATTTTTGTTTATTGTATAAAATAGGTGGCTTGTTCATGAAGTTTTCAAAGAAATATCTCATGTGGGATAGTGTGAGGGGGGCCAGCCGCAAGCATATAAGGCCCATTGGGCCTCCTTTTTGGCCCAATGGTGCCTTGGTATTCGTACCATACGTAAACTTCGGTCCAAAATTTAATTCGGGTTCGGTTTTTCGCAAGAAAACTAGTTCGAATGCGAAAACCAGCGCGAAAACCAGTGTTTTTCAGCTTCTTTTTGTAAAATAAGAAAAACGTACTGACTCGTTGTAAAATTCCAAAATATTTTCACGGATTGCTTAAACATGTCATATAAATGTTTTATAAATCTTTTTCGGCTTAGCGGATGCTACAATGCTCGTTTTGATATTAACGATTGCGTTTAAGCTTATAGCGTATCGATAAACGAAACCTTTTTCGTTTAACGAGTTTTAAACGTACTGGGGCCTAAATATCAATATGTTAGCCACTATAATATATATATAACTCGTATATGACCCCTCAGTATATATATGGGTCATAATTAGTATCAGTCGGTTACTCGTTTAAGCACTACGAATTAACCGATTTATCGTTTACTTGTTACGTAATGAATATAGTATACCTCGTTTTGTCACGAATGTCACATATAACCACTGTTGCTGTTTTGTATGACCAACCATTTAACTTTTATAGAACGATCTTTGAAGGAATAGTAACAAACACAAGGAAGAGAGAGGAAGATAAATTTCTCATGTATCTTAGATTTTATACAGATAATCTTCAACCGGATACATCATGACATGACAATTGCTAGTGCAACACATGTATTACAAGATCCAAATGTCTACAGGAGGATCAGCAGGTTGGGTGCAACAAGTCAGTTTGATCAGGAAGTAGAGTTTGATATACTACCTTGGTTGATAAACAATGATGTAGATATAATGGAGGTTCCTGCTTCACCATTAGTGAGTAGTGAGGAAGATAGTGAAGAGGAATATAACGATGATGAGAGTGAGTTTGATGATAGCAATGATGATCATGATGTTAGAGGAGATGATGATATTGTTGAGTAGAATGTGGCTGATGATATAGCACATGTTTAGGGGGAGGTGTTTCATGATGAAGTTATTTCTAATGTTGTACACCATGTTATAACCATTTCACCACCATCACAATCACCACCTCATACAAAAATCCATGAGCTATACATCCCATCACCACCACACTCACCATATATCCAAGAGCCATACGTACCTTCACCATCTCATTCACCACAAACCATTGAACCATACATTCAATCATCACCATCCTCACCATAACCACAAACCCAAACCCAATTCAACCCAACTGAACCTGAACCTTACATTCCAAAACCTATTCCATTTTACCTTAAAAACCAACCAGACACACCATACCACTCACCAACACACTCAATAGACATTGCCCAAAATGATATTCCTTTATCACCTCCCACCAAAAGCTACACACCTTTGATTCAAACCAGAAACCCCTTACCACACCCATGCTCAAAAATCATCCAAAGCCCAGTTCACCAAACTCAACCAAACTAATCATCTGAACCAGAACAAATTTCCCCTGTCAATTCACCATCGCCAACTGCAAGAAAGATCCCGTTACAAAGAAACTTTGATCTCTTGATAGAAAATTGTGATTTAAAGACAACCATTTCAGAGCTAAGGGAGAGAAACAAAGACTTGGAAACTCAGTTACAAAATGCTTTACAAAGAATTCAAACCCTGGTGTTTGAGTTTGAGAAGACCTCAGATGCACCATAACAGGGGAGAATGTCCCTATGGCTGCTAATGAAAACTCCCTGAGAATGATTGGAATGATGTATGAAGTGAGTGCTGATGAGGAGATGAGACAGGTGTGGAGGAAAGGGAGGTTATTGAAAATGCTGAAACTGATAAAGATCTTAATGATGAGGACATGATTGAGAATGATCCTGGTCTTGATATTCTCTATGGAGAATTTGATGCAATTGACTCTTTAATTGTTGAAGAAAGAGAGGTGGAAGTGGATGAAGAACTAGAATATTTGTTTAGGGAGATAGATGAGATGTCACCTACTATAATTAAGGAGGTTGGACCATCTAGGGTTTGTGATGAAGATGAGGAGAGGAGAAAGGAGAAGAGAAGGGCTATAGCTAAAGATGAGAGTCAACTCCAACAGCTCAAAATGAAAACAGATGAATCAAATGATTATCTTTTATTTGTTGATGACTATTCTGAGAAGGTCAAGAAGTTACATGATCAGATTTTGAAGGAGTGGTTTGAACGAGACATTCTGAACTTCTTGCTCAGTGAAAAAGAAATAGATGAGAAAAGGTTCATTGTGGAACAAATTGAATTGGAGATTAAGAGAAGATGAAGAAGAGTTAAACAGGCTGAGGATACTGAGAATGCACTAGCCTTTGTTGTTCACAAGTTCAAAAGGAAAATTCTGAAGAAACAATACCAACTTCTAAAACTGCTACTGAGAATGTTGACAGACAGTTGGTTACTGATTATGATGCTAAAAGAATTCAAGATGAAATGGCCAAGGCATCATCATAAAAGGTGATTGCTAATTTAATTAAGGACATACAAACAAATGAAAGATAATGGCTTGTAGATTTGTTTAAATATGTGAGAAAAAGGAAAAGGTTTGGAAAGAATAATATACCTTAAGAATTGATTTTGAAAAAGAAGAAAGTAGTGAAAGAAAAGGTGTATGGGGACATGGAGAAGGAGAAGGAAAAACCAACCGAATAACCTATACATGTTATTCATATGCAGATTGCGAAACCAGAAGAATATGAGCAAGATAGGAACGTGGAATCTAATGAACCTCAAATTGGGGAATTAGAGGACATATCTGATCTAGAAGATGATGATGGAGAGGAGGTTAAAGAAAAAGAGGGTGAACCAGTTTCACCTCAAATTCATTTATCTGATATGCATATTGAAAATATTGTAGCACGGATGGAAGAATTGAAGAGACGGGATCCAAGAGTTTTGAGCTTGATGAGTTATGACTTTACATATGAAGAAATCAAGGAACTTTATATAAAAGACCTGGACTACTTGTTTGAGAAGAAGAGAGATGAGACAAGGAAGAGTTGAATAAATATCTATCTCACTTAATGCAAAGGAACTACTCTGATGAACAATTAAGTAAGATGGTTTTTGAAGACTTGGAGGATCTGTCCAAAGATCTAAAAGCAAAAGAAGAAGAAGATGAAAAGAAAATATTTTAACAAAGAGCTATTGAAGAACTGAAAAGAAAAGACAGTGTCCTTAGAAAATATGGAGGAAAACTGGGATACTAAGTGGAACATGGAATAAAGTTTGAACATGCTGAGATAATGTCAAAGAAAGATGTGAAAGACATGTTCAGGGTTATATCCACAAGAGTTCATGAAGATGAGAAAATTACTGCTAAACACATGAAACAAAGAAAGCTGAAAGGAATGAAAGAAAAACAAAAGGAGGAATAGGAAAGAAAGATAAAAGTTGACAGAGCCATAGCAAGAACAACAGAAGAAAAGAAATCCACCTTGTCCAAAGACAAAGAGCAACTGCTTGATATACTAATGGAGGCAAGAGGAGCATTGGGTGATTTGAACAAGCTAACTTTTACTCAAAAGAAATAATTATATGAGGAGTTGAAAAATCAAAAACAAAAATGAAGAACCACCTACAACTAAGAAAGAGCCAGTTGAATTTGAAATAAAGACTAAGCTGAAGCCATGAGAAGACAATGAAAAGATTAACATTTTAAGGCAAGTGATGTTAGAAAAGGGAATGCCAGCTGGGGTATTTGACAATCTAGGGAAGTCATAGTTAAAAGATTTGTTTGATGAAGAGAAAATATACTTTGATGATGTAGAGAATGAACAAAAGAGAATTATGTGATTGCAATAAAGTCCCAAGAGACATGCTGCTAACTGACCTAGATCAGCTCAAAAGGAAAAAATGGACAAGGAGACCATTGAAATGATAAAAACTCTGTTCAAAGAAGGTGTTGCCTATTTGTCCATGATTATGATGAGCAAAGATAAAATCATACAACTTTTTAAATAAAAGGGACATGTGAGAAGGCCCCAACCTCAAAGACTATATTCATCAAGGGTTTCTGCATCCAGAGCTCCCATCCCTACCACTAGGTCTAGCTATCAGAGAGAACATATACCACCAAGAAATGTCGATCTACCAAAGAATATGTACTATGACTCTAGGTCCAAGACATTGAAGGCAATCATGAAAAGTGGTATGCTGAAAATGATTATATTAAGGGATGATTTTAGAGAATTCAACAGAGAGCATCAGAAGAGCCAGCAGATTTAAAACTCTTTGATTATCAGCAAAGAGATAGAGGAATGATTTGTCAAAGTATCTAAAAGAACAAGCAAGGACATGATTTGTAACGTCCTACTTTTGATAATGATAAATAAAAAAAAGGATTGTGTTTATTTAAAAGTTTGTTAATATTTAATTAAGTTAATAACATAAAAGAGTGTTGGTTTGGTTAATGAAAGATGGAATAAGAGATGGTGATGGGCCTTAGGTCCATGGTCTTGAGAGAGTATAAATACTCCATAAACCTCCCTAAAACCCTAAAATATCTCATTTTTATCCATAAGTTCCTTACACACTCAAAAACACACACAAACCCTCTCCAACCTTATGGCTGAGATCTAATATCCAAGAACCAAGCATAGATTTTATTAGATCTTTATATAATAAAGCAAGAAACAAGTCCATAGTTTACATTGAAGATAATCCGCAGCTTATAAATATAAAAAGGTATGCTTTACGTATAAAGGTTGTGTTTTTAAGAACGATTTTCCTTAAGACTTGGTACTAGGGCAAATCGGGTATTTTTATACCATAAAATATAAACTTAATGTTAAAAGTGGACTTAATGAACCCGTGAGAAAGAATGGTTCATGAAGAAACTCTAGATCTAGCTTAAACGAGTTTGAAATCAATAAAGGTTTAAACTTTATTGGTGAGTAAGCTAGATCTTGTTCTAGGATAGAAATGAAAATGTTTAAAAGATGATATAATACTGAAATATAAGAATGGGTGTTATATACGTAGTAATAATGATAATAATCATGTTAGCATGCTACACTGACAATCAAACTTCAAAAATGTTCGAATGGAGAAACATTCAAATGAGAAGTATTTGAATCAAATGGTAATGTAATCGAAAAGAAAGAAAGAAAGGAAGAAAGATAGAAAAGAAGGAATTAGTTAATACACTTACCTTTAGTGGTAAGTGTATGATATGTTATTGTCTTATATATGATGTATGAATGTTTCATGAAATCTATAGAAAGTATTGTGAGTATGTATGAAAGTTTATGTATATAATTATAAAGAAAGGTATGGTATGGTTGCACGAAAGAAAGGGACCAAACCCTAATAATATCTGTGAGGATAGGGACCATACCCTAATAATATATGTTATGTATATCTGTGATGTTAGGGACCAGAACCTTACAATATCTATGAGGTTATGGAGCGGAAGTCTCATTGTAACATCCCGAAATTTAACCCGGTGACCAAAAATCTATCTTTCGTAAATAAATGATATTTTCATTATTTTAAAAAGATTTCAGATATTCTATTTAAAGTTATTTCATAAAAGTTTATAGAAAAATGTTTCGTTTTATAAATTTTATGAACTCAGCTAGTCTCGACCCGTAGGAAGCCAACCCGAGCCTAACCAAACCCGTAGTATATAAACGTATGTTCATGACTCTTCCACCATTTTTCACCAACTTCTTTCACTTACACACATCCAAACACTCTCATTTCTAGAGAGAGAAGCTAGAGAGAGAAAGTTCTCAAATCGCAAATCCGAGCCCGGAATCTTGTTCCTAAACGTTTTTGGTAAGTCCCTCTCGAAAATCATCCGTTTTCATAACCATTTTCGGCCTCAAATCGAGCAAAAACACCCATTTTCGTTTCTTGAGTTTTCGGGTCAAAAACCGTCTTGTTTTGGTGTCAAAATGCAGGTCTTTGTGTTTAAAATCACTAGGAATTGATAGCTCTTTCAATCCCGAGCATTTCCATGTCAAAAACTTCGATTTTGGGTCAAAAATCTGGAAAATCTGAAAAACCCGTAGGTTTCTCCGTCGCCCAGCTTGAAGGAGTCGAATCAGACTCATTCGATCGAACCAGTCGATCGAATCAGTCCAGTCGATCGAATATGAAAGCAACCGAACGGTCTCCAACTCATTCGACCGAATGAGTTTCGTATTCGATCGAACGAGTGTCTATTCGATCGAACAAGTTCCATGTTCGACCGAACGAGTATTTCCAACTGGTTCGACCAAATGTGTTTCTAGTTCGACCGAATGAGTTTCGTATTCGATCGAACGAGTGTCTATTCGATCGAACAAGTTCCATGTTCGATCCGAACGAGTATTTCCA
>NW_027503305.1:0-34787 GCF_021521415.1 Bidens hawaiensis
TCCTCAGACGGATGGGAAAAGTGAACGAACTATTCAGACCCTGGAAGATATGTTGCGTGCATGCGTGTTGGATTTCGGAAAAAGTTGGGAACCTCACTTACCTTTGGTAGAGTTTTCGTATAATAACAGCTACCACGCAAGTATTAAAGCAGAGCCGTTTAAAACGCTGTACGGACGGAAGTGTCGATCACCACTCTGCTGGGCAGAGGTGGGTGACAGCCAAATCACTGGTCCAGAACTGGTACTCGAAACTTCGGAAAAGATTGTTCAAATCCGAAATCGCATGGCAGCAGCACGAGATCGCCAAAAGAGTTATGCCAACAAGCGCCAAAAGCCTCTCGAATTTCGAGTGAATGACCAAGTGTTACTCAAAGTCTCACCTTGGAAAGGTGTGGTTCGCTTTGGTAAGCGAAACAAACTCAACCCACGATATGTTAGTCCTTACCGGATAACTGAGCGCATTGGTCCGGTGGCGTACCGACTGGACCTACCAACGGAACTCAGTGGTGTACACAATGTATTCCACGTATCCAATTTGAAGAAATGCCTATCTGATGAAACCCAAGTAGTCCCTTTGGAGGAACTGCAAGTTGATGAACAGTTACGTTTCATTGAAGAACCCGTCGAAGTTTTGGATTGGGAAACCAAAACGCTCAAGCACAGCAAAATTCCAATCGTTAAGGTTCGTTGGAACTCGAGACGTGGACCGGAGTTCACGTGGGAACGCGAGGATCAAATGATGAAAAAGTATCCTCACCTTTTTGAAGGGCTAACCGAACACAGAAAACCGCGAAACCCGGCAAACCGTCAGACATCACCGGAGGTATGAATTAAATTTCGGGACGAAATTTCTTTCTACTAGGGGATGATATGACAAACTGAAACTTTTCTTACTTTTTCAGACACTCATCACGACTTGACTTAAATTTTCGGGACGAAAATTCTTTAACATGGGAATGATGTGACAATCGTCAATTTCAGGTTAACTCCGTTAACTCAACTCCGTCAATTCAAACTTAAGATCATTGAATCTATAACGCACACTTCATTACATTTAAACTGGGGTTTAAATGACGCTTAACACTTGCTACATGTGTAGTCTTTCGGGAATTGCACCGAAACGCAAACGAGTTGACGCAAACGATTGGTGAATAAACGAAAAACGTCAAAACAGTAATTATGTGATAATTATGTGTTAGACTTATGTGTTGTGTGATAACATCGTTATAAACACTAAGTCAAGATGTAAACAAGTTAGTTAAGCTAGATAAGTAATACTTAGAAGTGGAGGGGCCAAAGTGTAACATAGTATTATTATAAATAATAATAATAATAAATCCTAACTCACTTTTTCTCCTCTCCCTCTATCCCGATCGGACCCTCTCCCACTTCTCCCTTGGCTGCCGCCACCTATATACACACATACAATCAAGTTCTC
The DNA here is from genome assembly GCF_021521415.1 of Bidens hawaiensis. NCBI lineage: Eukaryota > Viridiplantae > Streptophyta > Magnoliopsida > Asterales > Asteraceae > Bidens > Bidens hawaiensis. The sequence continues at coordinate 1,439 of NW_027503305.1, forward strand.
AAGCCTTTGATTGAAGATTAAGGTGCTAGGAAGGTATAAACGACTATCCTATGCATCCTTTAAACTTAATTTTGATGTTTAATGGGTTAATTGAAAACCCTAGAAGCCGATTATATGTGTATGTAATTCATATGATTGTTGTTGATTTGATGATGATTTGATAACTAGATTGGATATTGTTACATGTTAATTGCTTGTGTCTTTGATTTGAGTTCAAACAAAAACCTTAATCATGTATGTAATGTGTAATTGATGTGCATGGATAGTGATTATGGAGTCTAGAGTATTATATGAATGCATGATGGTCCATAGATAGTTAATATGTTGAGTTTGGATGCAAACAGTTTCTGGACAGATTGTGTTATTGATGTTTAATTGACTGTAACGAAGTGTAAATGTGAAAAATGGTTGAGATTATTGATACTACAGTAAACTAGGTTGAGTCTAGTTTCTAAAGAATATAAACTTGTAATTTTTGGACAAGTAAAGGTTAACTTTTATGATTTTACAAGAACGTTGTGCAAAGCTGAGCTGTTAGACCTGCTGTTAGGTTGTTTTGTAAATATTATATCTCATGAACTACGAGACCAATTGGGTTGGTTCCACTTCTGGAAGTTAACTTATTGAGTTAGGAACCTAACCCAAGTGGTCTTGCATTTATTGGATTTTTCGTTTAACAGGAATTTGAAATAACATTCTGTTGCGCATGAATTTGACTGTTATGAGTTTGCTGTAATGATTTGATGATTGTGAGAAACCTATGTGGAATAAAAATATAATAAAATATGTTCTGGAAACCTAAGACATATATGCTTTTGTGATGATGTTTGGTAAATTAATTGTGATGCTGTGATCGGTGAGATAGTACAATCTTTCAAGTAGAATTTCTGTCTCGGTGAAACTAGCTGCTGAGTTTTGTGAAAATGCATGAAACATGAGACTTGCTATACAATTGTTATGTTTTGACCAAATTGCCCTTGCGGGGAATAATTGCTAATTGATTGTCATGATTTGACCAAATTGCCCTCGTGGGGAATAATGGCTAGTTAATTGTTATGTGTTGACCAAATTGCCCTTACGGGGAGAAATTGCTAGTGATGTACTTTATGAATACATGACACGAAAATACTTGCTTACATATGTAATGTATCACAACTACACTTGTTAAAGTCACACACGATTAACAAACGAAACACGGAACATGTTATGTGCATAGGTATTATGTGCCGGGTCTAGAGACTCGATAATATTCCGACACTTAGAAAAATCTCTTTATTGTTTTTAGAACGCTAGAGAGAGTTTTTCTGTGACGCGCATCTTGGTGAATTATTTTGGTAATACTTCGCAAACAGTGAGTTTCACTTTCCCATATTAAACGCTTTTCACTTGGGGGAGATAACATACTCCGAAAACGCATTTAAGATTTTGTTAATATAGATTATGTATCACTTGTGAAGACTAAGTGGCAAACACGTTAACTAAAGTCCTTCATTCACATCGAACCGTTTAATATTGGATAATAGCGAGTCGTTGTTGAGTAGTACTACTGGGTTTGACAAACCCCACCCAACGCTAAACTCGACTGGAGGTCGAGTGGGTGTAATCTTGGCTAAACACATACCATGGTCTGGATGACCTGGTGGCAAGGCAAATGATAAACAGTCAGCTTCGGTGTCGAACACTTAGTGATACTTGTTTTATAGGCTAGCTACCTACAGATATATAATTGACATAACATTATCTGGTAACGCAAAACGCTGTAACGCAAAACGCTTAACGCAAAACGCTTAACGCAAACGCTAAACGCTTTATTTTTATTTAAACTTGTGAACTCACCAACCTTGTGTTGACACTTTTAGTATGTTATTCTCAGGTAGCCGAGGCGGGCGCGCGGTTTAGGAACATGCATTGCTTGAAACATTTTTAATTATGCAAACTTATTTTAAACTGTGATCGTTGGGTTTTAAGTCGTCCTGCGTGACGTAACATTGTTTTCTATGGTTTTACGCTTCCGCATTTAATTACTCGTAAATGTTTTCATGGTTTTGAAACTTTGTTTTATGGTTTGATTATAACTAATGATTCCGATCCTGTTAGTTCACACCCTCTGACGGTAAAAATCCGTTAGTGGATTTTGAGGGTGTGACAGATTGGTATCAGAGCCATTGGTTATAGCGAACTAGAAGCTGCATGCATACTAGACTATAACCGCGACGGCCCATTAGTTATAATGATACGCACTGCATAGATTTGTGTAGTCTTTGTTATCTTATCTCTTTACCTCTTTCACTCATACGCGCGCGCATACACGGCTTACCTGTAGGAATGTCGACGCCACCCTCATCGTCATCTGATCCGATGAGTCATGCTCATGGGAAGGAACCGCAGTTACCTACCGCCTCGCCACCCCGAGTAGTCCCGGAACTCGAAGCTCCCGCACCGAAGAGGTACCGCCTATCCGGAGGCATGTACGAAAACAAAGTTAGCTGGGATTGGTACCCTAATATGATCAGACGTATGATCTATCGCGAACAAGTTCCCCCGTTACCCCACCCGAACCATCCTGCTTACCCCAACACCCTACCACCCATAACCGAACCTGTAGAGCGAGTTCTCGCAGCTGTCGTTTCTTGCTTGGAGCGTGACGTGGGTTACATGCGCTATACGAGAGCGAACGTTTCCGGACTGTTAACAGACGGAACCGAGACTAAGGAGGAGATTGCCCGCATGGCAGCGGCAATGAAGGAAATGCAAGAGGCTAGTGATCAACAGATGAAGATTATGAGAAAGATGCAAGCCGAGATGATAGACTTGCAAGAGCAACTCCAAGTAGCAACGACCAGAACCGAGATGGCTTTAGAGCGTTGCAATGTGTTACAAATGCAAATTGCTCAGAACGCAGCCGAACCTGAGGCAGAGCCCGAAAAGGAACCCGAAGAAGATCCCGAAGAGGAGCCCGAGGAGGATCCCGAGGAAGAACCTGAAGAAGAACCGGAAGAAGAACCGGCTGAGGAGGAGGCACACTCAGAGGTGTCCTCAGATGATGACATCTAGTGATGATGACACCTAGATGGAGGGGTTGTCTCCATCCGAACTATTATTTTCTATGATTTTAAGGATTGATTGGAAATACTTTGTAGCGAATACAATGGTTTTAATCATGAATTATTAATTAGATTAATATATGGTTGTGATGTGATGTTGTTTCTTATTTCTTTCTTACCTATCATTTTATTACATGTATGGTGTGTTGCATATGAAAGAAAAATTCATGTTTAACATTTTATACTGTGATTCTAGGAAATGGATGGAAGAAACGCTGGACACGGACGTGGTAACATAAACTTGACTGCAGCTGAACTCCAAACCCTGCTGAACAACCATGCGGCGGCCGCTCTAGCCGCACACGTTCAGAATCAAGCTGGAGGTCCTAGTGGAACGTGTACCTTCAAGAATTACCTTGACTGCAGGCCCAGTTCGTTTAAGGGCACTGAGGGAGCTATAGGCTTCCTGCGTTGGGCTAAGAAGGCCGAATCGGCGTTTTAGATGTGTAATTGTCCCCCTGCCAGTAGGGTCAAATTCGCTGCTGGAACACTTGAGGATTCTGCCCTCACTTGGTGGAATTCAAACGTGCAGATCCTTGGATTGGAACTGGCTAACGTTATGAACTGGGAGGAGTTCAAGAACATGATGCGAGAAGAGTACTGTCCTAGGGAGGAGATTGCAAAGTTGGAATCAGAATTTTGGTCATTGAAGATGGTGGGTTCAGAAATCGAAGCCTACACTACCCGTTCTCACGAGTTAGCTGTGATGTGTCCGCGGATGGTAGACCCGCCGAGTAAGAGGATTGAAATGTATATTGATGGGTTAGCACCGAAAATTCAGGGCATGGTGACGTCTTCCAGACTAGCCACGATTCAACAAGCGATTCGGTTAGCTCACAAACTAACGGATCAAGCAGTGACCCAAGGTGCGCTACCACCTAGGGGTTCAACCGCTAAAGCCCGTGACAACCCGAGTAATGACAACAACAGCAACAGCAACCCGAGCAGCGGAAAGAGAAAGTTTGACAACACCAGATCCTCATCCTCGAACCCCCCACAGCAGCAACACTACCGAAAGCCCAAATTCACCCGGAACTTTAACAATCATAGTCACAACAACAATAACAACGGTTTAGCGGGCAGGGTTCGAGCGGATATGCTGGGAAATATCCGAAGTGCAATAGGTGCAACTATCATCATACTGACCTGTGTGACCGTGTCAAGTGTCAGAGATGCGGAAAGATGGGTCACCAGGCGAAGGAATGTAGAGGAAACCTTGCGGCGAAAGGTGCTCCTAAACCACCTATGACAACGAAGGGATGTTTCGAATGTGGGCAGGAAGGTCATTTCAGGAAAGATTGTCCCAAGCTGAAACAGAACGACAACAACGGAGGTAATGGAAGTGGCAGTAGTGGTGGAAGCAATGGCAAAGGAAGAGCTTTTGTTATTGGGTCGGGTCAAGCCCGCAAAGATCCGTACGTGGTGACTGGTAAGTTCCCTGTGAACGATTGTTTTGCTTCTGTATTATTTGACACTGGAGCTGATAGGAATTTTGTGTCGAAAGCCTTTTGCCAACTCTTAGACTTAACTCCAACTCCGTTAGATGCTAAGTTTCCTGTTGAATTAGCTGACGGTAAGACTATAGTAACGACTCATGTACTTACGGGATGTAAGTTAAAACTGTCAGGTCATGTCTTTGATATCGACCTTATTCCTTTTACGCTTAGTAGTTTCGATGTCGTGGTCGGCATGAACTGGTTATCCGAGAACCGAGCGGAGATTATATGTCACGACAAGATAGTCCATATTACTACCCCTTCCGGCGAGATCATTTCGATCCGAGGTGAGAGAAGCGGCATGACCACCAGCGTCATTACCCTTATGAAGGCGCAGAAGTACCTACGAAAGGGTCATTTGGCAGTTTTGGCGCAGATTGTTGAGAAACCCGCGGAGGAGAAGCGAATTGAAGATATACCAGTTGTGCGAGATTTTCCGAAAGTTTTCCCGGAGGATTTGCCCGGACTCCCTCCTATTCGACAAGTCGAATTCCAAATCGAGTTGACACCCGGTGCAGCACCCATAGCACGAGCCCCGTATCAGCTCGCACCCGCTGAGCTTCAGGAGCTGTCCACTCAGTTGCAAGATTTGTTGGATAAGGGTTTTATCCGACCTAGCTCATCGCCATGGGGAGCCCCTGTCTTGTTTGTCCGAAAGAAGGACGGGACTTTCCGCATGTGTATCGACTACCGGGAGTTGAACAAGGTGACGGTCAAGAACCGTTATCCTTTACCCCGAATTGATGATTTGTTTGACCAGCTTCAAGGATCGAGTTACTACTCGAAGATCGATCTGCGATCTGGTTACCACCAACTAAGAGTGCGCGAAGAAGATATCTCAAAGACGGCTTTCAGAACACGGTATGGTCACTACGAGTTTTCGGTTATGCCTTTTGGCCTAACCAACGCACCAGCCGTATTTATGGATCTCATGAATCGAGTATGCAAGGCGTACCTCGACAAGTTTGTGATTGTTTTCATTGATGATATTCTCGTCTACTCCAAGGCGAAGCTGACCATGAAGAACACTTAAGGGTAATTCTGGAATTATTGAAGAAGGAACAACTGTACGCTAAACTCTCGAAATGTGAGTTTTGGCTTCGTGAGGTTCACTTTTTAGGACATGTGATCAACGAGAATGGTATCCATGTCGTTCCCGGTAAGGTAGAGGCCATCAAAAACTGGGAAGCGCCTAAGACTCCGACAGAGGTGCGGTAATTCCTGGGACTGGCTGGCTACTACCGACGTTTCATCGAGGGATTTTCAAAGATTGCTCAACCCCTCACCGCTTTGACTCATAAAACCACTAAGTACAATTGGGGTGACGTGCAAGAATCCGCTTTTCAACTGTTGAAAACCAAACTCTGTAGCGCCCCTATTCTAGCCCTCCCCGAAGGAACGGAAAATTTTGAGGTACACTGTAACGCATCGATACAAGGTCTCGGTTGTGTGCTGATGCAACTCGAGAAGGTTATAGCTTATGCCTCTCGACAACTACGGGTTCACGAGAAGAACTTCACGACCCATGATTTGGAACTCGGAGCTGTGGTGTTTGCCCTTAAGATATGGAGGCATTACTTGTACGGTACCAAGTTTACCATTTACACCGACCACAAGAGTCTCCAGCATATCTACGATCAGAAGGAGCTGAACATGCGACAGCGTCGTCGGGTCGAGCTGCTTAAAGATTATGATTGTGCCATCAAGTATCACCCTGGCAAGGCCAATGTAGTGGCCGACGCCCTCAGCAGAAAAGAAACAGATAAACCCAGACGAGTGCGAGCATTGCAACTCACGATTCATGCCAGCTTACCCGATCAGATTCGCGATGCGCAATTTGAAGCTTTGAAGGATGAAAATCTTCCATCAGAACTCATGCGGGGCATGGACAAACAACTTGAAACCAAATCGGACGAGGTCCGATATTTTGAGAACCGGATTTGGGTTCCACGATACGGAGAGTTGAGAACTCTAGTGATGGACGAAGCCCACCAATCCCAATATTCTATCCACCCCGGCTCAGATAAAATGTACCATGACTTAAAGGCACTTTACTGGTGGCCGAAAATGAAAGCCGACATTGCCACCTACGTGAGCAAATGCTTGACTTGTGCCAGAGTCAAAATAGAATACCAGAAACCATCTGGTCTACTGCAACAACCGGAACTCCCAATGTGGAAATGGGAACACATCTCAATGGATTTTATTACGGGTTCACCTAAGACACCGACGGGATGCGATACCATCTGGGTGATCGTTGACCGGTTGACTAAGTCTGCACACTTCTTAGCAATTAAGGAATCAGACAAAATGGAAAGACTGACTCGTGTTTACATGAAGGAAGTAGTGTCTAGACACGGAGTGCTTGTCTCAATCATTTCTGATCGAGATTCTCGTTTCACTTCGCACTTTTGGAAGTCGCTGCAAAGCGCACTAGGCACCCGTCTTGATATGAGCACAGCATACCATCCTCAGACGGATGGGAAAAGTGAACGAACTATTCAGACCCTGGAAGATATGTTGCGTGCATGCGTGTTGGATTTCGGAAAAAGTTGGGAACCTCACTTACCTTTGGTAGAGTTTTCGTATAATAACAGCTACCACGCAAGTATTAAAGCAGAGCCGTTTAAAACGCTGTACGGACGGAAGTGTCGATCACCACTCTGCTGGGCAGAGGTGGGTGACAGCCAAATCACTGGTCCAGAACTGGTACTCGAAACTTCGGAAAAGATTGTTCAAATCCGAAATCGCATGGCAGCAGCACGAGATCGCCAAAAGAGTTATGCCAACAAGCGCCAAAAGCCTCTCGAATTTCGAGTGAATGACCAAGTGTTACTCAAAGTCTCACCTTGGAAAGGTGTGGTTCGCTTTGGTAAGCGAAACAAACTCAACCCACGATATGTTAGTCCTTACCGGATAACTGAGCGCATTGGTCCGGTGGCGTACCGACTGGACCTACCAACGGAACTCAGTGGCGTACACAATGTATTCCACGTATCCAATTTGAAGAAATGCCTATCTGATGAAACCCAAGTAGTCCCTTTGGAGGAACTGCAAGTTGATGAACAGTTACGTTTCATTGAAGAACCCGTCGAAGTTTTGGATTGGGAAACCAAAACGCTCAAGCACAGCAAAATTCCAATCGTTAAGGTTCGTTGGAACTCGAGACGTGGACCGGAGTTCACGTGGGAACGCGAGGATCAAATGATGAAAAAGTATCCTCACCTTTTTGAAGGGCTAACCGAACACAGAAAACCGCGAAACCCGGCAAACCGTCAGACATCACCGGAGGTATGAATTAAATTTCGGGACGAAATTTCTTTCTACTAGGGGATGATATGACAAACTGAAACTTTTCTTACTTTTTCAGACACTCATCACGACTTGACTTAAATTTTCGGGACGAAAATTCTTTAACATGGGAATGATGTGACAATCGTCAATTTCAGGTTAACTCCGTTAACTCAACTCCGTCAATTCAAACTTAAGATCATTGAATCTATAACGCACACTTCATTACATTTAAACTGGGGTTTAAATGACGCTTAACACTTGCTACATGTGTAGTCTTTCGGGAATTGCACCGAAACGCAAACGAGTTGACGCAAACGATTGGTGAATAAACGAAAAACGTCAAAACAGTAATTATGTGATAATTATGTGTTAGACTTATGTGTTGTGTGATAACATCGTTATAAACACTAAGTCAAGATGTAAACAAGTTAGTTAAGCTAGATAAGTAATACTTAGAAGTGGAGGGGCCAAAGTGTAACATAGTATTATTATAAATAATAATAATAATAAATCCTAACTCACTTTTTCTCCTCTCCCTCTATCCCGATCGGACCCTCTCCCACTTCTCCCTTGGCTGCCGCCACCTATATACACACATACAATCAAGTTCTCAAGCCTTTGATTGAAGATTAAGGTGCTAGGAAGGTATAAACGACTATCCTATGCATCCTTTAAACTTAATTTTGATGTTTAATGGGTTAATTGAAAACCCTAGAAGCCGATTATATGTGTATGTAATTCATATGATTGTTGTTGATTTGATGATGATTTGATAACTAGATTGGATATTGTTACATGTTAATTGCTTGTGTCTTTGATTTGAGTTCAAACAAAAACCTTAATCATGTATGTAATGTGTAATTGATGTGCATGGATAGTGATTATGGAGTCTAGAGTATTATATGAATGCATGATGGTCCATAGATAGTTAATATGTTGAGTTTGGATGCAAACAGTTTCTGGACAGATTGTGTTATTGATGTTTAATTGACTGTAACAAAGTGTAAATGTGAAAAATGGTTGAGATTATTGATACTACAGTAAACTAGGTTGAGTCTAGTTTCTAAAGAATATAAACTTGTAATTTTTGGACAAGTAAAGGTTAACTTTTATGATTTTACAAGAACGTTGTGCAAAGCTGAGCTGTTAGACCTGCTGTTAGGTTGTTTTGTAAATATTATATCTCATGAACTACGAGACCAATTGGGTTGGTTCCACTTCTGGAAGTTGACTTATTGAGTTAGGAACCTAACCCAAGTGGTCTTGCATTTATTGGATTTTTCGTTTAACGGGAATTGCAAATAACATTCTGTTGCGCATGAATTTGACTGTTATTAGTTTGCTATAATGATTTGATGATTGTGAGAGATCCATGTGGAATAAAAATATAATAAAATATGTTCTGAAAACCTAAGACATATATGCTTTTGTGATGATGTTTGGTAAATTAATTGTGATGCTGTGATCGGTGAGATAGTACAATCTTTCAAGTAGAAATTCTGTCTCGGTGAAACTAGCTGCTGAGTTTTGTGAAAATGCATGAAACATGAGACTTGCTATACAATTGTTATGTTTTGACCAAATTGCCCTTGCGGGGAATAATTGCTAATTGATTGTTATGATTTGACCAAATTGCCCTCGTGGGGAATAATGGCTAGTTAATTGTTATGTGTTGACCAAATTGCCCTTACGGGGAGAAATTGCTAGTGATGTTCTTTATGAATACATGACACGAAAATACTTGCTTACACATGTAATGTATCACAACTACACTTGTTAAAGTTCCACACGATTCACAAACGAAACACGGAACATGTTATGTGCATAGGTATTATGTGCCGGGTCTAGAGACTCGATAATATTCCGACACTTAGAAAAATCTCTTTATTGTTTTAGAACGCTAGAGAGAGTTTTTCTGTGACGCGCATCTTGGTGAATTATTTTGGGAATACTTCGCAAACAGTGAGTTTCACTTTCCCCTTTTAAACGCTTTTCAATTGAACATACTCCGAAAACGCATTTAAGATTTTGTTAATATAGATTATATATCACTTGTAAAGACTAAGTGGCAAACGCGTTAACTAAAGTCCTTCATTCACATCGAACCGTTTAATATTGGATAATAGCGAGTCATTGTCGAGTAGTACTACTGGGTTTGACAAACCCCACCCAACGCTAAACTCGACTGGAGGTCGAGTGGGTGTAATCTTGGCTAAACACATACCATGGTCTGGATGACCTGGTGGCAAGGCAAATGATAAACAGTCAGCTTCGGTGTCGAACACTTAGTGATACTTGTTTTATTGGCTAGCTACCTATAGATATATAATTGACATAACATTATCTGGTAACGCAAAACGCTGTAACGCAAAACGATGTAACGCAAAAAGATGTAACGCAAAACGCTGAACGCAAACGCTAAACGCTTTATTTTTATTTAAACTTGTGAACTCACCAACCTTGTGTTGACACTTTTAGTATGTTATTCTCAGGTAGCCGAGGCGGGCGCACGGTTTAGGAACATGCATTGCTTGAAACATTTTTAATTATGCAAACTTATTTTAAACTGTGATCATTGGGTTTTAAGTCGTCCTGCGTGACGTAACATTGTTTTCTATGGTTTTACGCTTCCGCATTTAATTACTCCTAAACGTTTTCATGGTTTTGAAACTTTGTTTTATGGTTTGATTATAACTAATGATTCCGATCCTGTTAGTTCACACCCTCTGACGGTAAAACTCTGTTAGTGGCTTTTGAGGGTGTGACAAAGTCCCAATCCGTTGTCTTATCTTTTAGTTAATTGAAAAATAAAATTCAGATAATATTAATATATAGAGTCCCACTGCATCAAGGTTTTTTTAGTTACTCTATGAATGTTGATATTAATGAATTGAACCGAGTCAACATTCACCGAATTCATGCTGCAACGCACGGGTAATTCTGCTAGTTATATAATTATTTAGTTTTAATTATCATTTTGGTTTTCTATATATTTAAATTATGATTCAAAATATCATACTATATGTTAATGATAACATCTACTTCTTAAAGAGAAGGTATACCTGTCTAACTTTTGTATAATGGTATTTTTATATCAATCAAGTGATGAGAAATCAAAGTGAGCTAAAGGTATATATTTTGATACCTATAAGACATTAAATATATGAGTTTATATTTTAACAAAATATCAATTTTTGTCCTTTAAACATAACCAATTTATTGATCATGAATTTTAAAACTTCATTAAATTTTTGTCCTTTATGTAACATCCCTAAAATTTCGGACAAAAAATGTCAAACTCAAAAGATAAGGGACCATAATTGAGAATTTTGGAATTCAGGACCCATCACGATAAGCGATCGATCAGAAACCAACCCGTTGCGATACGCGATAGGTATCTTACAACACCCTAGAAAAGGCAGTGTTGCGCTACGCGATCGTCGGAACCTTAGAATCATAACGATACGCGATGACCGGGTTAAGTAACAGTAACACGTGTCCAACCACTTGTCAACATGGCGACACATCAGGCCTAGTGGGCGACGTCGCGCTACGCGACGGCTAGCTCTAGAATCCGTCGCGATACGTGACGGATTAAAATATTCAGAGGCAGTGTAATAAGTCTATCGCACTACGCGACGGAGTGTTTTATGCTCCATCGCGATACACGATGGGTCGGAAAACTTGCCCTATAAATAGGGTGATTGGGTTCTGCATTCAAGCATCCCAAATTACACCTCATTATACACATACATTGCCTCGAAGTACGTGTCATTATCCCGACATCCCAACGTGTTCGATTTCTCAAAGTACGTGCAAGTAGTAGGAGTTCTGGATGTTTATATCCCTAGATTACCCGATGATAAGTAGGAGTGTTGCAGGCATCATGCCTAGACATTTCATAAAAGTATTAATACAAGGTAGGGGTTCTGCCTGATTATATTTGTTATATTTGGCTTGGACCCTACTCAGGGATATAACCCATACCTTGATCAAATAAAAGTTAAATGTTACTTTCATAAGATAAGGGCATAGTTGAAATATTATTTCTTTATAAATATATAGTCTTTATAATGTTTCTTATTGAAGAATAAACTTGGTATATACGTTTCTTCATGAAGAAAAAGCATAACATACAAATCATAAACAAAAAGGGAAAGATGAATATGCTCAAACTTTTATAACTCTTTTGACGAGTCTTACAAATGTTGGCCCTCACGCTATCGTATAAGTTTGTCTGGATCCATTCATATGTGGGTAGACGGTTGGTGCACCGCACCACGCTTGGTTATTCCCCCGCCATGTTGGTCCGGACCTAAGTAGTGTTCGAGTGGGGATAATCTTGTGTATATTGGTAGTTTCTAAGTACTTGAACGCCGCGGTGTTTGCTGAGTGGTTTCGAGTTGAGTTGGAGTTTGTAATAGTAATTCAGACTTTCAACACTTAGTAATTTCCTAAGTTACGTTTGGCTGGGTCATAAGATACCCAAGGGGACAATTAAGTGCGTTGATTATTTTAGTTTCAACGTGTTCACCAGTATGTGTTGCTGACGTATGTTATAAACTGTTTTACATGTAATCAGGAATAGGTGTTTGGAGATGACGAATAGCCATTGACGATCTGATGGCACAAATGAAGTTTTTTGTTTAAATAATGTAAATTATGGTTTTATAAATTTCAAACACTTTTGTAACAACTATCCGGTGTTTAATTCCTGACTTTTATAATATAATAATATTTTAATCAAGACTTCTACTTTACTACCTTAAACTCTGATGTATTTATAAAACATGTATCAACTGTTGGTCACACTACTAGGCTTTAAGTTGGGGTGTGACATTTTAAATGACAAAATGTCTTGCTTTTTTTCTTTTTGACTAACGGTCATCTATTTTCTTAGTTAGGGCTTTGCATGTGCTTAACACATGAGGGCATAATAGTAATTTCAGTTATACCGTATAATAAAAAAAGATGAAAAGAACAAAAATAATTAATTTTATTATTAAATTAAAATGAAATAAATGAACACATTTCCCTCTCTTTAACCTGCAACTTCGTCCTCACCATCAATTCACTTAATCGTCCTCGCATCACCCAATCAACTCCCTGAAGAACAAGCACAATTAATAAAAAAAATTATTTTGCAATCAAATGAATACATAAACTAAGAGGAAAAAAGCTTCTAACTGGACAATGGTAGTGACCAAAAAACGCGCACCATTGAATTTGGGTTAAATCGAAGGTGAGGAATTAAGTCACACCAAATCAAATAACACTGTCGCCTATATTTATTAATTAATTTTGTATAAACTAAAGCACAAACTTATATAGCGGGGCTAATCAAATGTTAAGAGCATGTCAAGATCCAACTTTATCTGGTGGGGCTACTCTTGTGAGAAAGAATGTGTCTACACCCATCACTACTTTATACTCTAACTAGTCATATTATTCCTCTACGTGAAGCATTTCAAGAGCCTCAAACACACTTTCAAAGTTCAATTTTTCAAGCTTATGAGGTCATTTGGATCCCACAATCTCAGTGCCTTCACAATCACCACCAAATGTGAACATGAAAGAAATAGATCAAAAATATGCTTTCAAGGGAGCATTCATGTCATCCTATGAAGAATTGGTGAGTAGCAAGATTGCCACTTGTGATTTGACTGATAAAGTCTATGATCACATCAGCCTTGACGATTTGAATTTGATGGATCTCAAATGAAATATGGCTATGATTTTGAGGAAGATTAAAAGTATATGGAGATGACGGGAAATGATCTTCCTACCATGAGTAAAAGAATTTGCTTCGACAAAATGATTTGATAAACCAGAGAGAGAGTATCTTCAAAACAAGACTCAAGATAGAAATTCAACATCTCAGCAGAAGTATAACAACAGAAAGTCAAGGGAGATACCTCAAAAGACCTTGGAGCAAGCAAAGAAGAACGAAAGAAAGGCAATGGTGATTCGAGCTGCTAAAGTTGTTGACTAGTCAAAAAAGTTTTTGGGTGAATCATCATCTAGTGATCAACAACACTCAAATATGGCCGTTATCACTAAGATTGATCAAGAATTGGGTTGAATTAAGAAGAAATATATTTTTATTGAAGAACTACACTTAAAATCAGATTTTTCCATTGAAGATACAGAAAGAGTTATTCCAGCTTCAAGGGGTGATCAGAGGATCTATTCGCATGCATGGAAAAGATTGAAGATGTAAGATATAATTCTTCAACTTCATCTAATTGTTTGAGATCTAGTTCATCTGATTTTGATGATTCATTTGATTCATAAGTGACTGTTTGTGTAACTTGTACTAAGAATCTCACAAAACATGAGGAGAATCGTAACCATAATAAAACCATGGTTATTGATCTTGCTCTTTTAAGATACAATTATCGAGTTTTTCTTGAAAATGAGAAACAATACAAACTAAAATTTAAAGCTTTAACAGTATCTAATCATGATTTGAAAGCTGATGTGTTTGTCAAGCAAGACTCGATGAATCTTCAATTTGATGAAATCATTCAAGGAAGGTCAAAGATTACCGATCTTGAGAATGAGATTTTGGAGTTAAAAAGAAAACCTAGTAATTTTAAAAACTTATCATTTTTACTAAATCAAATCACTGGGGTGAATAGTAGTTATACTCAAGTAACTAAACATGGTATAAGCTATGTTGAGATATCTTCTTTGTTTGGTCATGATTATACTAAACTAATTGATACCGAGAATATCAAAGAAGTGAACATGTAATCTTTTTTTAACTGTTGATCCTCCCGTTAAGTAAAGTTTGGTAAAACTTGTTAAAGAGGATACTGCTATTCATACCAAATATGTTTAAAAAATGATGAGAAACTGACTCCAAAAGTTTTTTTAGAAGAGTAATCTTGTGTTTTCTCAAAGTGATGACTATGTAAGTGTTGAGGATGTGTTTGAACCGGTTGTGATTCACAAAAATGCGAACATTCCTTTAGCAAATCATATTTTTTGTGAACCACAAACTGTTGAAAAATCAAAAACTGGTAAAACATCATATGAAGTAACATCAAAGAATCTTATAAGAATGTTGTGTCAGATAAATTTTTTAAAATCGACTTTGAAATATGTTGACAAATTGAGAAATTGGAAAATTGGAAAATATATAAGCTAAAAGGTAGTGATGAACTCATCAATGATGAAATATTTCCACTAGCTTTGGTTAAACCTGAGTGTGTCGAGAAGGTTTATGACTATGGTAAACCTTTGCCTTACCAAATTGTGATCATAATGATGAAATTGATAAGTTGAGTTCAAAATCTCAAAGGGAATCCAAACCAAATTTATTTCAACAGAACAATTTTTTTTAAATCAATGGTTATGACATGATAAACAGTTTTGCTAAATGTTTAAATCTTTATGTTTACAAACATAAAATGAACGTAAATTGATGAGTCTAAACTGATATTGATTAGTCTTCTCAACCTGAAATTTCATCAACAAGACCAATTTCACCATCTAAATTTATTTTCTCTTGTGGTGTTAGAGGTCATGTTGCCGTAAACTGTGAAACTAAGGTGGCTAAGAGTCAAAAGCATTTAAACAAGGACAAACAACCCTTTGAGAAAACAACCAACACAAGATAAATCAAATTCATGTCAAAAGGTTGTTGAATTTGTTAAACCCAAAATTGTTAGGATTAATCACGAGTTGAGGAAGTTTTAGAAAGCCTCGCAAGACAAATAGGTTGAGCTTGTTAGACCTCTTTGTAAAAACATTAAAGTTGATGCAACTTCTGAGGGTTATAAATTGACCACAAGGTCAACTACAACTTTAACCTTTAGACAATTGTAAATGTTCCAGTTGATACATCATATGTCGTCTTGGTGTTTCTTTATCATTTTGTTATTGTTTATAAGTTTGGGGACTATTTTGTTATTTATGTATTGTTCATTCGCTAAGGAATGTTTAGCGAATGGACCAATTTTGTTTGGCACATACACTAAAGCTTGTTAGCGTATAATTAGTTAAGATTTAAGGCCTTTCGCTAGGGTTTGTCTAGCGAATGGTGTAGCGAAAGGGACTCATTCGCTAAGGCATGTTTAGAAAATGAGTCGAGTCCTATATACAATCCTATAAACTAATTCTAATTAATCAATATGTTATTTTATGAAATATCCTCTCGTTACTCTGCCCAATTTCACTCTCAAGACACACGCAAACACATTGTGCCCTAATCATTCATAATAGACTATGTAACAACTCGGTCTTTTCAAAATTTATATTTTTATTAAAACCCAACCCATTTTGATGTTCAGAAAATTTTAACGCATTTATCGAGTAAATTAACTATTATTATGTTATTATTTAATTAATTATATAATATATATAATTATAACTATCTTACTTTGGCAAAAATTACCCAAACTTAAACTATTACCCTGTCACACCCACGTCTATGGCCTGGGCATGCGAACAATAGCTGGTACTGTTTATGTAATTAAATCAAAGTTACGGGTTTGTGCGGAAATATTAGCGTGGATTAAAATATTAATATTTACATTACAAAATACGGGAATTAAAAATTTCCGTTAATGTTTACAAAATGATTATCAACCCACCATTTACATATTTTAAAGTTTAACAAAAATATCTGAGACATCAGATCGCCTATCGAGGACTTCGATTCTTCAAGCACGTCTAGTCTTCATTACCAGTAAAACAGTTTGAAAATACGTCAACAACACATGCCAGTGAATAAGGTGACACATAAAATATTTTATTTACTTAACTACCCCTCAAGACATAACTTAGGTCTCGGACCATCGTGTCTTAGGAATAATTAAGTTAAAACATAAAACACAATTACAAACTTAAGCTCTACTCAAAACCGCTCAACAAATACCGCTACGTTCGAGATTACTTAGCTACCATCAGTATACACATGATTACCCTCTCCAGACGTAACTTAGGTACGATCCATCGTGGCGGAGGCATATAACCAGGTGTGGCGCGGTGTGCCCACTGTATAACCAAATATGTAAAGATCCAAACAAACGTACACGACTGCCTGAGGGCCAATGATTACTTTTTTCACTTCACTGACCGGTCTTTCTTTCTTTAGTTATCTCGTAAACATAGTACGAGTATAAACTTTTGTTATTACCAGATCTTTAATCTGGCTTAAGACATTTAGTCTCTTTTTGTATAATCTTTAACTCGATTATATTTTTTTTAAACCTTTAGTTTAAAATATACTTTCTTTGTTATACAAGTTAAACCTTTAGTTTTACTTGTTTACTTTTCTAATACTACGTTTACTCTTCTTGAAGAAACGTATACTTTATTTCTTTATTATTATCTAAAATCATTTAAGTAATAATTACACTTTATTTATAACAAAGAATTATATTCGTATCTTTATCTTTATATATTTTCTCTGTTTTACTTTCTTTTGTTTATTCTCGAGGTATTGAGTATATCCTCGACTAGGGTCTAAGACTTTAATATTTTATAAATATTTTATTCCGGCATTATCTCTACCTTGGTTGGCTTATTATACCCTAGACACTTGAGAATCACTTCGACGCCTTTACGTTTTCTTGAGATTATTGATTAACTCCTCTTTGGCACACAAACCAATGCACCACGGTCTTCAACACTTGTCGGTACGCACTTTGAGGCAAAACGTCGGGTTGTCTCAGGGTGGACATACTTCAGGATAACATCGTCGGTGTGTGGCATAAATTTCAAGGCAACGTCGGGTTAAGGCACGGATTACGAAGAGGGTCGACACGATTATGAGGTAGAGAGAGGATGGGTTTTCTAGAGAGAGAAAGTGAGATAACAGATTTTGTGAGGAGTGAGAGGGCTGGTTGGCCCTATTTATAGGCTTAGTTCATGACCCATCGCGATACGCGATGGTCCACGAGAATGGCCACCGCGTATTGCGACAAGCCTTGATGAATCACCAAGTAGCTTCGCCACGTGGTGCCACGTAGATGACGTAGTACCACGTGGGGACACATGGTGGGACACGTGTCTCGCTGTTAGAACACGTCATCGCGATACGCAATGATGTTGATTCTTCAGGGATCGCGTACGCGATCGGTTGAGAAAACATAATTTTCTTTTTAGTCATTGGAATTTAAAAACTTGGCATTTTTTATCAAAAAATTTCACGATGTTACATACCCCTTTTATGCTTCCAACCTCAAACCCTAAGGACAAAAGTGCAAACTTATCATATAACCCATCTAGCGGTGTTCTTCGGGTTCATTTTTCGGGTTTCGGCTTTTTCGGGTCGGGTTCTTCGGGTTTCAAAATTTTAAATCTTGACCTGAAACCCAACTCAAATCTCTCACAGGTTTTTCGGGTTCGGGTAATTTGGGTTCAGGTTTTTTCGGGTTGGGTTAATCGGGTTTCGAGTATCCTAGAAAAAAAACTCACAAAACCAATTTTTATTATAAACACTACAACGATAAAATTAAAACAACATATTCTTCTTTGCTTATAACACAAATAATCAAATAATAAACTAACCTAACTTGATAAAATAATAAAAAGAAGAGTAAAATTAACTCGAATCATAATCGTATTCAATCGGGTGTGATTTGGTTGTTCGATTACGGTTTGCAATTAGTAATAAACAGAAACCATAAATTAAATAAGAAATCGATCCATAATAGTTAAAATGACTACAGTCGATTACAGATTCTGATAACTTTAGTGGTTAAGACATAGTCTACTATACATAAAAATATATTTAATTTCAAAACTAAAAGTTTACTCAGGTTTTTCGGGTTGACCCAGATCTTATAAATCAAACCCAAGAACCAACCCGAATTACTTCGGTTCGGGTTCGGGTTAGTCTTTTCTCGGGTTCGGGTTCTTCGAGTCGGGTTAGTTCGGGTTCGGGTACGGGTTTTTTCGGGTTGGGTTTCGAGTAAAAGTGACAGCCCTAAACCCATCCAAGAATCTGGTTAACCCGATAACCTAGACCCAGTTTTGTGAACCCGATTATAATTGGGATGACTTGGACCTTAATTCTCTTAATCAAAATGGTAATCGAATCAAATATCATGCTATACATGTTAATTTCGGCCTAACCGACACTTATATTATGTTAATTGAATCAAAACGGATCTGCAGTTCATGTTATACTTAGCTGACCCTAAACCTAATTCGATATACATATAAATGTTCATATAAACTCAATTAAACTCGCAGATACAATCGCCTAACCCTAGACATCCTTAACCCTCTATTCAATTGTATCATAATAGTTGTTTGTGTGTTCATTCGTCATCAAACAAAGCCGTCCATTTTTCATTCATAATAACTTGTTATTCGACGTGTTATCAGGTAATTGATGATATGGTCCTGTTAGTTTATGGTCTGTAATCAAAAACCCTAACCTATAATCTAAAAACATCAACGGATTTACCAAATTATGATTTTAGAGTTTATAACGATATGGGTGTTATGTTGTTGTTAGTTATATTAAATTAGTTAGATGTTATAACTAGGTTAGACACCAGCTCAGTTGGCTGTTGCACCGCTGGTTAAGGTCCGAGTGGCTGGTCGCGGGTTCGAACCCAACCATCCCCTTTTTCGTTTATTTTTGGAAATCGTGATATTTTAATCATTTTTAATATATAATAATGATAATAAATAGTAAATAAAATATATTTTTATAAAAACCGACAATATTTCTCGTGTTTTTTTCGAATATTATAAAACTATATTCATGTGTGTGTGTGTATATTACAACTTGTAAGAGTTTTCTTAAGATATGTATAAATAAAATATTTATTAAATATATTTAATAGGATGAATTACTTTTATAATTACCACAAGAAATTATATATATATATATATATATATATATATATATAAATATATTACAAGTAATATTACTTAATAAAGTATTAAATGAAACTAAAATACTTGTAAATAAGTTTAAGTAATATATATTCAACCAAATAATAATTAATCATCCAACCCGATCCAATCCGACAATTTCGTATATTGATTTCCACATTAAATATTTTATTAGGCTATATCGTCAACGGTTAAATCGCCGACCTTCATTCTTGTTATTCTCGTTTGCTCACCTAATAACGTGAGTATCTCACTCCCCCCCCCCCCCCCCCGCTTAACTCATTTTTACTGTTTTGGGGATATATCTGTTTCTAAATATTTATTTATTATTTAATACTCAACTTGCAACTATTAGTCATGTGTGCTCAACAATTTATGCCTAATGTTCTATATGCTTATATGCTTTACTTGAATACATTTCGGAGAGGTCCAACATATTCTCAGACAAGTATGATCATACGACCGTCATGATATCCCTCATTTAGTTTATCTGGCATCGTGTTTACTGACAACTTATTTACTTGCGTATTGGTTAAATTATTTATCTCACCTGACACAGTTTGCTCTTTTATTTATTATTATATATTCACAAAATCTATTGTTTTAGTCACTCAACCTAGTGTTGACAAAATTATTGTATTTTTAACGCATATGCAGGTCATCGTATGATATGATTATCAAATTCATTTGAAAAAAACTTAGGGTTGCATGTTAGAGAGAAGATAACAAGAGCTTGAATTATATTTTGTCTTTAGCTATCTCAGACCTATAGTACGAGTATAACCTTTTGTTATTACCAGATCTTTAATCTGGCTTAAGACCTTTAGTATCATTTTGTATAGTCTTTACCACGATTATATTTTCTTTTTAAACCTTTAGTTTAAAATATTATGACAAACTAAAAATTTTTCTTACTTTTTCAGACACTCGTCACGACTTGACTCAAATTTTCGGGATGAAAATTCTTTAACATGGGAATGATGTGACAATCGTCAATTTCAGGTTAACTCCGTTAACTCAACTCCGTCAATTCAAACTTAAGATCAATGAATCTATAACGCACACTTCATTACATTTAAACTAGGGTTTAGATGACGCTTAACACTTACTACATGTGTAGTCTTTCGGGAATTGCACCGAAACGCAAACGAGTTGACGCAAACGATTGGTGAATAAACGAAAAACGTCAAAACAGTAATTATGTGATAACTATGTGTTAGACTTATGTGTTGTGTGATAACATCGTTATAAACACTAACTCAAGATGTAAACAAGTTAGTTAAGCTAGATAAGTAATACTTAGAAGTGGAGGGGCCAAAGTGTAACATAGATTATTATAAATAATAATAATAACAAACCCTAACTTATTATTCTCTTCCCCCCACAAGTCCCGATCGCCCCCCCCCCCTTGGCTCCTTGGCTGCCGTCGACATACACACACATACATACAACAAAATTCAAGCCTTTGATTCAAGATTAAAGTGCTAGGAAGGTATAATCAACTATCCTATGCATCCTTTATACTTAATCTTGACTTTTATTGGGTTAATTACAAACCCTAGATGCCGATTTTTATATGTTAGTGTGCTCATATGATTTTGTTTGATTTGATGATGTATTGATAACAAGAATTGATATTGTTACATGTTAATTGTTGTGTCTTTGATTTGAGTTCAAAACAAAAACCCTAATCATGTATGTAATGTGTAATTGATGTGCATGGATAGTGTTTATGGAGTCTAGAGTGTTATATGAACGGATTATAGTCCATAGATAGTTAATATGTTGAGTTTGGATGCAAAGAGTTTCTGGACAGATTGTGTTATTGATATTTAATTGACTGTAACGAAGTGTAAATGTGAAAATTGGTTGAGATTATTGATACTACAGTAAACTAGGTTGAGTCTAGTTTCTAAAGAGTATAAATTTGCAATTTTTGGACGTGGAAAAGTTAACTTTTATGATTTTACAAAAACGTTGTGCAAAGCTGAGCTGTTAGACCTGCTGTTAGGTTGTTTTGTAAATGTTATATCTCATGAACTACGAGACCAATTGGGTTGGTTCCACTTCTGGAAGTTGAATTATTCAGTTAGGAACCTAACCCAAGTAGTCTTGCATTTATTGGATTTTTCGTTTAACGGGAATTGCAAATAACATTCTGTTGCGCATGAATTTGACTGTTATTAGTTTGCTATAATGATTTGATGATTGTGAGAGATCCATGTGGAATAAAAATATAATAAAATATGTTCTGGAAACCTAAGACATATATTCTTTTGTGATGATATTTGGTAAATTAATTGTGATGCTGTGATCAGTTAGATAGTACAATCTTTCAAGTAGAATTTCTGTCTTGGTGAAACTAGCTGCTGAGTTTTGTGAATTGCATGAAACATGATACTTGCTATATAATTGTTATGTTTTGACCAAATTGCCCTTGCGGGGAGTAATTGTTAGTGATGTACTTTATGAATACATGACACGTAAATAATTGCTTACACATGTAACGTATCACAAATACCTTTGTTAAAGTCACACACGATTCATAAACGAAACACGAAACATGTTATGTGCATAGCTATTATGTGCCGGGTCTAGAGACTCGATAATATTCCGACACTTAGAAAAATCTCTTTATTGTTTTAGAACGCTAGAGAGAGTTTTTCTGTGACGCGCATCTTGGTGAATTATTTTGGGAATACTTCGCAAACAGTGAGTTTCACTTTCCCTTTTTAAACTTTTTAAACGCTTTTCACTTGGAGGAGATAACATACTCTGAAACGCATTTAAGATTTTGTTAATATAGATTATATATCACTTGTAAAGACTAAGTGGCAAACGCGTTAACTAAAGTCCTTCATTCACATCGAACCGTTTAATATTTGTAACGATTCCGACTAAACCAGGTATACCCTAACCGGTAGACAATAGTTACGTTATATTTAATGTCGGGTACATGAATTACCATAGTAATTATACGAGAATACATGGTTCACTGTATCGATTGTACGTGAATATACAATTCATCGTATTGATATGCGATTAATCGATCGATAGTTATTGAAACCCGAACGAATCGAGGGTTCAATTATAAACGATATCTATAATATTTAGTGATTTTACGGAGCATTAATGCTTCGGGATAAGTAAAGTACGGCACAGAAAAAGAATTTCTATTTAATGGTACGACGGTACGTTAAACGAAACCTTTAATACCAAACCGAGCAAGAGACGATCGATCAAGCCGAAAAAGATGCTCAATAATTAATAATATGATGTTTTAAGTTAATAAATGTCATGGTTTAAGTTTTTAAAGTTTTTAAATTTGTTTTATATAAATTTCATTTTTAAGCCGAAAACGACCGTTTTAGCCTCGTTTTAAGCCGAATAAAACATTTAACCGAAAAACAAACTGAACCAGATTATCCAAAACATTATCCGGATTTCTGAAATCTAAATATGTGGCTAAGAATGAAAAAGTCGGTCCCACCCCACCTCCTCAAACTTCCGATCGGACCAAGGGTCCAACCCCATTCCTTCATTTCTTTTTTTTGAGCAACCATGGCATTATCCTTCTTCCTCTCCACATTATCACTCAAAAACCGAGATTTTAGCAAGAAAACCGAGGTAAAAAGTCGAGTTATTTACGTTTCCATCTTCGTTTCTTGAGTTTGTTTGCAAGAAAATGAGGTTTCAAAGATGAAAACCGATTCTTGCATGATCAACTGATGTATACAGGTTATACAAGGGATCTTTGTCCAAGAAAGGAGTTAAACGAACCAAAAATGAATTTTTACGGTTTAAACTTTAGTTTTGAAACAATAACCGAAACTATAGTGTAAGAGGCTTGATTGTGAGTGTAACTTGCTTGGTATTGTGGTATGTTGGTTGTAGGTTCTGTATTTAGTGGTAGATAAGGCGGAAAGACGAGTGTGTAGCTTGTAGTGGCGGAAAACGAAAGGTATATTCGGTTTATGTTCGATATTGGATTTTTGGACAGATTGTGGTAGGTTTAGAGTTAGGTCATGAAATTTTACAGGGATGTTCTACACATGAAAATAAGAGTTCTGTGAAAGTTTGGTAATTTTTTGACAAAGGATGAATATTTGGTAAATTTAATGCTCGGATTTGGCTAAAAATGGTGAAAAATAGTTAAATATTATGAACAATTCTAGAAAATTTCAGATAAGCTTTTTATAACATGTAAAAGTCACACACAAAATTTTAGATTAGTTGGAGAAGTATAAGTAGGCTTTTTTGTTAAACGAGTTCTAGGGTTTTCTAGCTCGGTTTTAGTGAAAATGGCATGTAAAAGAAGATTTTGGTTTTGGAAAAATTACAGGGGACTATGTGAATGGCAGGGGACATCCAGGAAAAATTTGGGATTTTCTAAGGTCGTTTGGTATTTACGACATATTTAGTGTTTAAATGGTGTTTAAAAATAGATAAATAAATTTTAAATATAAAAATTAATTCTGGAAATATTTTTATAAAATTCCCCACTGTCAAAAAGTGATTTATGCAAAATTTCAAGATCCAAAATT
This sequence comes from Bidens hawaiensis, assembly GCF_021521415.1. Taxonomy (NCBI): domain Eukaryota; kingdom Viridiplantae; phylum Streptophyta; class Magnoliopsida; order Asterales; family Asteraceae; genus Bidens; species Bidens hawaiensis. The sequence goes on from NW_027503305.1 coordinate 25,739, forward strand.
AAACGGATAATTATTTGTGCAAAAACAAACTTTTAAAGCTTAAAACGCGTAAACCAGCAAAGTTCGGGTAGACGAGCTGACTGGTGTATAAAAACCCTAAAAATGAACTATTTTCATATAACTGAGTTTAACAAGTAAAAATAAATCATCCGAAAATAATTCGGATGATTTGAGTAATTTTACCCGATTTAACAGTTTCCGGTGCGCTAAAGACGGAAACGGGTCCCGCGGCCAAACGGGGCGTCTAAACCGAGCTCTAATTTCACAACTTTAATTAAATTATCAGTCAACGACTATTTTCGGGTCGTGTGTTACCAAACTCAATTTTGGAACATAAAAACGGATAACCGTGCTAGGCACGCAAAACGGGGAAAAACAAACTAATAGTAATTGTGACCATGGAACTCTAAACGATATCACAATCTGAGTCCGGAGAAGTGTGTCTGGGTTAACATTGCCCCCGGAATGGGTACAGTACTGGGTTAACAGTGTCCCCAGATGTCCCTAGAAGTGTTTCTGGGTTAACATTGCTCCCGGAATGGGTACAGTACTGGGTTAACAGTGTCCCCAGATTTCCTTAGAAGTGTTTCTGGGTTAACATTGCCCCCAGAATGGGTACAGTACTGGGTTAACAGTGTCCCCCAGATGTACCCGGTTGATACGGTTAAAAAATTATATAAACTATAATTGTATAATAACGATCGTAGGGATCATATTACAGATTGGACGTGTTAACTAATAATGAATGTTGTACCTGCTTGCATGTGCTAAGGTGAGTTTCACGAGCCCCTTTTTCTGAATTGTTTTTAAATATTTTCTCGGGGCGGAAGCATGTTACTCCTGAAATGTTTAAGTACATACTGAACTCATGGATTTGCGTGGATTTATATATAATTTTATTGTACGGGAATCGTACGGAAATGTACTAAGATGGTAATTGTCAGAGTTGCTAACATTCTAAGGCCCCGGAACACGAGTGATTAACTGAAAGTCAGTAGAGTGTGGATAGTACTATTGGTCTGACAAACCCAACTGGTCCGGCAATGGATTTGCTGATGTTTCCCAGCCAGTTGCACATGTCTATTTTGTTGTTATTTATTTTGCTATGTAATGTTAGACATAGCGGTTTGGGGCAGGTCCGTGGGCGGGGGATATGCCACGGGGGTTGTGTGTGATAGTCAGAGGTTTCACTTGTGGGCTCAGCATAATTACATCGATAATATTATATTTTGATAATGATTTATCATGGTTTACTCGAATTGTGAAACTCACCAACTATTCGTAGTTGACACCGTTTTCTCACATGCTTTTCAGGTACAATTAAGATGAAGTGATTGCTTACGTGCTAAGTGCTTGATGTGTGTAAGATTTGCGTGCGGGATGTTAGGATACATTATAATAAATAGAATTATGTATCGTATTGTATGATGTGTGTATCACCTAGACGGTAATGAAATATGAGATAATGTAATTTGAAGTATATTAATGTATTCAGTTTTCTTTATAAACAATGTGGTTAATATCAGAGGTGTCTGTTGCATCCCGTTTACGTTTCCACTGCGGTTACGGGGTGTTACAATATTGGATAATAGCGAGTCATTGTTGAGTAGTACTACTGGGTTTGACAAACCCCACCCAACGCTAAACTCGACAGGAGGTCGAGTGGGTGTAATCTTGGCTAAAACACATACCATGGTCTGGATGACCTGGTGGCAAGGCAATGATAAACAGTCAGCTTCGGTGTCGAACACTTAGTGATACTTGTTTTATAGGCTAGCTACCTATAGATATATAATTGACATAACACTATCTGGTAACGCAAAACGCTGTAACGCAAAACGCTGTAACGCAAAACGCTTAACGCATAACGCTGAACGTAAATGCTTTATTTTATTTAAACTTGTGAACTCACCAACCTTGTGTTGACACTTTTTGTATGTTATTCTCACGTAGCCGAGGCGGGCGCCGCGGTTTAGGAACATGCATTGCTTGAAATATTTTTAATTATGCAAACTTATTTTTAACTGTTATCATTGGGTTTTAAGTCGTCCTGCGTGACGTAACATTGTTTTCTATGGTTTTACGCTTCCGCATTTAATTACTCGTAAACGTTTTCATGGTTTTGAAACTTTGTTTTATGGTTTGATTATAACTAATGATTCCGATCCTGTTAGTTCACACCCTCTGACGGTAAAACTCCGTTAGTGGATTTTGAGGGTGTGACAAATATACTTTCTTTGTTTTAACAAGTTAAGAACCTTTAGTTTTTACTTGTTTACTTTTCTAATACTACGTTTCTTTATCTTGAAGAAACGTTATACTTTATTTCTTTATTATTATTATTATTATTATTATTATTATTATTATTATTATTATTATTATTATTATTATTATTATCTAAAATCATTTAAATATTAATTACACTTTATTTATAACAAAGAATTATATTCATATCTTTATCTTTATATATTTTCTTTGTTTTTACTTTCTTTTAATTATTCTCGAGGTATCGAGTGTATCTTCGACTAGGGCTAAGCCTTTAATATTTTATTCGGGTCTATCCCTACTTTAGTTGGCTTATTATACCCTAGACACTTGAGCAGCACTTCGACGCCTTTACGTTTTTTGTGATTCTTGATTAACTCCTCTTTGGCACGCAAACCAAAGCACGTTGGTCTTCAACACTCGTCGGTACGTACTTTGAGGCGGAACGTCGGATTGTCTTGGGGTGGCACGTACTTCAAGATAACATCGTTGGTGTGTGGCAACGAATTTCAAGGCAACGTTGGGTTAAAGCACATATTACAAGGATGGTCGACACGATTATCGAGGTAGAGAGAGGATGGGTTTTCTAGAGAGAGAAAGTGAGATAACATATTTTGTGAGGAGTGAGAGGGCTGGTTGGCCCTATTTATAGGCTTAGTTCATGACCCACCGCGATACGCGATGGTCCAAGAGAATGGCCACCGCGTATCGCGACAAGCCTTGATGAATCACCAAGTAGCTTCGCCACGTGGTGCCACGTGGCTGACGCAGTGTGGTGCCACGTGGATGACATAGTGCCACGTGGGGACACATGGCGGGACACGTGTCTTGTTGCCAGACCATGTCATCGCGATACGCGATGACGTTGGTTCTTGAGGTATCGCGATCAGACGAGAAAACAAAATTTTTTTTAGTCCCTGGACTTTAAATTCTTGGCAATTTTTTATCCGAAAATTTCACGATGTTACATCTTCCACACCTTGGAATGAATCTCTTTCACGAGATTCGCTTCTTAGAACAAGTGGGGGTACTTTTCTTCATTTCATATTTGAAGCTCCCAAGTATATTCGGGACCTCTTCGTGAGTCCCACTTTACTTTGACTAATTTATGAGTTCATCTCTTAAGTTTCTTGGGTTTTAAATCTTTAATTGGTAAAGGTCGTTCTATGAACTTAGGATTTTCATTTATTTCGACTTCTTTTAGAGGCATTGACAAAGATTCATCAGCTAGACATTTGCTAAGATTAGAGACGTGGAATACATCGTGTATCCCTTTCATTTCTTTAGGTAGTCGCAGGCGGTATGCGACAGTACCGATTCGCTCGAGTATTTCAAAAGGTCAAACGAAACAAGTACTTAACTTTCCTTTCTTGCCGAAGCGAATGACACCTTTCCAAGGTGAAACTGTCAATAAGACTCTATCACCTACATTGAATTCTAATGGCTTACGACGGACATCAGCGTAACTCTTATGTCAGTCTCGCGCCGTTTTAAGTCGTTCTCGGATTTGCAGCACCTTGTCGATGGTTTCTTGGACTATCTCTAGTCCAGACAATTAATTATCTCCGGTTTCAGACCCGTATACCGGCGTTCTACATTTTCGGCCGTATAACTCTTCGAACGGTGCGGCTAGAATACTTGTGTGATAACTATTGTTATACGAAAATTCCATTAGGGGTAGATGGCCGTCCCCAACTTCCACCTAAGTCTATCACACAAGCATTGAGCATATTGATGTGGTGTGATACGTGCTGTGTTGGTAACATGATAACTGATTGGGGTTTTAACTTTCGCACAAGATCGTGTTTTAAATTTATAAAAATGATTTCTACTAAGACTAAACACACACAGAATAGGCAAGTGTACCTATCGTATATGTAGAATAGTATCGGTAAGAACCAAGTATCGATCCGTGGACACAAATGCTTCCAATAGTGAATCCTTGTTTCAATGCAATCAAAGAGTTTTAATCATCTTTGGGTTGATATTTTTTTTGAACTTTTTATAAAATATAAATATTTATATATAATATATTGGTGACAAGAAGAGAAATTCTAAACGAGTAGTTAAATTATATGAAGGTTACCATCTAAGATCAAGAATTCACTCCGTTACTCCTTAATGATTATTAGTTAAACATGTGATAAACTTGCCCTAATAATATATGATAGACTATGCTCCTCATTTTTGAGTGAACATATTCTATGACATAATGGTAAGTAGCATGCATATTTTCAAGTCCATCCTATGCTTAATAGCATACTACCCCCGAGGATGTCAATTTAAATAGACAAGCAGTTGGTAAAGTAGAATGACTAGGATTGACTTCGATATCTCAAATACCAATCCTAACAACTTCTAGTGGTTGTAGTTAACTCACACAACCTCCCCTTGGTTGATTAGATAAGATTATAATTGCACATTCCATTAACATATGATTTCTTTAACTTCATGATAACCTGAGCAATCGTGTTAACAATGTTATTTCAGAATTATCAAAACTAGAGAAATATATCATAACTTATATCTCATCATTTCTAAGTACAAAATAAGGATCCATGTTTTATCTTAAATAAAGTATCAAAGTATTCTTTGTAACATTTCTAGTTTCCAAGAACATGAATTACCGTGAATGATTATAAATCATCAACCTTGATATATTGGATTAAAGTGATAAAACATTTCTTCAATAATGGATAATTGCAAAATAACAATGTACTTTACCAAACTAAACCACATGTTTCACATAATCCTCAAGTAAAACAAAGATTCTTCATAGATTTTAGATGGTGAATGGAGTTTAGCTCATAATGAGCATTTTTGTAAACATTAAAAGAGATGATAATAACAAACACATGATTAAACTAAAACAATATAACCAAATGTGGATGAATCTCCCCTCTTAATGATGATGTTGATGATGATGGATGATGATGATAACCTCTAAGCCTTCAAACTCCTCACAAGATCTTCAATATGAGGGTAATGTGGGTGTTTTTATAAGAGAAACCCGGTTATAAACCTTCTTCAAGCACACCAAATAAGTGCAACATGCTCCACTATTTATAGGCTGTCTGGAAGAAAGAGCACGGCCCCGTGTCCACGTGTCCCAGCTGCATGTTGTCAGATCGAACATGATGACTCACCACGGGGGTGTGCTTCTGAGGCACGCCCCCATGCTTTTTATTGATATGTGCCAAAATCCTTTTTTTCTTATCTGAGGGTGACCACGGCCCCGTCGTAAAGGGAGCACGGCCCCATGCTTTTGCCTTCAGTGTTTGTCTTTTCTTGTGTTTAGAAGAATGGGGGCGTGTTTCTTGAAGCATGGGGGCATGTTTCTTGTTTTTGTTGTGTTTTTTTTTTTCATTTTTCTCTATCTTTTCGCTTGTTTCTTCGTTTATGGCTTGGGTTTACGTGAATTTGCATTTTATTACGATAAGTAGCCTTTTGAGCTATGTTATTTGATAGAAATTGCAGTTTTTTAAGATTATTTGATGCTAAAAAGATGTATAATTTTATGTACAAAAAACATCCACACACTTGAACATTGCTTGTCCTCAAGCAATCTACTTATAAATATTCTCTAAAAATAGCAAGTCAGTTCCATAGCTTAAAACATCCCCAAAAGAGTTCCAAAAAAATGAGAACAAAATAACCAACCTTAAATCATAGGATTATATGTAGTAAAAAATTAAAAGAAAATTTTGTTTTTATGAGCCTCTGTTTATGCATAACGTCACGTTCTCACAATGTTCACTAACGCTCGGATTTATATATTTGGTCGTACCTGTGATGTACGTATGTGAACACTCTTAGTCAAGATGTAACCTATATAAGCTTGTAACACGTTCAAAATCTCCACCTTTGTGAAGGGTTGCATAAATCAGAAGGTATTTGGGGTTGGTTTTGTCTGACCGGGATTGGGTATTTTGTGGTGGTTCAAGGGGTTTAGGTTAATGAAGATGGTAAATACAACTTCTACTGATTGTCGGGAATATTAAGATGTCTTCAATAGTCAGCTTCTTTTTTCCTGGTTGAAAGATATATATACCTTCTGATTTATGCAACCCTTCACAAAGGTGGAGATTTGAACGTGCTACAAGCTTATATAGGTTACATCTTGACTAAGAGTGTTCACATACGTACATCACAGGTACGACCAAATATTCAATAGTCAGCTTCTTTTCTCCTGGTTGAAAGATATATATATATATATATATATATATATATATCTTTCAACCAGGAGAAAAGAAGCTGACTATTGAAGACATCTTAATATTCCCGACAATCAGTAGAAGTTGTATTTACCATCCTCATTAACCTAAACCCCTTGAACCACCACAAAATACCCAATCCCCGGTTCAGACAAAACCAACCCCAAATACCTTATGATTTATGCAACCATTCACAAAGGTGGAGATTTGAACGTGCTACAAGCTTATATTGGTTACATCTTGACTAAGAGTGTTCACATACGTACATCACAGGTACGACCAAATTATATAAACCGAGCGTGAGTGAACATTGTGAGAACGTGACGTTATGCATAAACAGAAGACTCATAAAAAACAAAATTTTCTTTTAATTTTTTACTACATATAATCCTATGATTTAAGGTTGGTTATTTTGTTCCCATTTTCTTGGAACTCTTTTGGGGATGTTTTAAGCTATGGAACTGACTTGCTATTTTTAGAGAATATTTATAAGTAGATTGCTTGAGGACAAGCAATGTTCAAGTGTGGGGATGTTTGTTGTACATAAAATTATACATCTTTTTAGCATCAAATAATCTCAAAAAACTGCAATTTCTATCAAATAACATAGCTCAAAAGGCTACTTATCGTAATAAAATGCAAATTCATGTAAACCCAAGCCTCAAACGAAGAAACAAGCGAAATGATAGAGAAATGAAAAAAAAAAACCACAAGTAAAACAAGAAACATGCCCCCATGCTTCAAGAAACACGCCCCCATTCTTCTAAACACAAGAAAAGACAAACACTGAAGGCAAAAGCACGGGGCCGTGCTCCCTTGACGACGGGGCCATGGTCACCCTCAGATAAGAAAAAAAGGATTTTGGCACATATCAATAAAAAGCACGGGGGGCGTGCCTCAGAAGCACACCCCCGTGGTGAGTCATCATGTACGATCTGACAACATGCAGCTGGGGCACGTAGACACGGGGCCGTGCTCTTTCTTCCAGATAGCCTATAAATAGTGGAGCATGTTGCACTTATTTGGTGTGCTTGAAGAAGGTTTCTAACCGGGTTTCTCTTATAAAAAACACCCACATTACACTCATATTGAAGATCTTGTGAGGAGTTTGAAGGCTTAGAGGTTATCATCATCATTCATCAACTTCAAAATCATCATTAAGAGGGGAGATTCATTTACATTTGGTTATATTGTTTTAGTTTAATCATGTGTTTGTTATTATCATCTCTTTTAATGTTTACAAAAATGCTCAATATGAGCTAAACTCCATTCACCATCTAAAATCTATGGTAAAGTGGTAAGGTTTTGGTTTAGGGTTTTGTAATTTGGAGAATGGTTTAAGAGGTTTGTAGTTATATTACCTTCTTCCTTATAGAACGCTTCGTGCGGTCTTGAAATGAAGAATTGCGACAAGTTCTAAATCACACGAAACACATGACTCACTCAAATCTTTCCGAAAAAAATATTTTTATGGCATGAGGGATTGGGTATAAACGCCATATTTTGCATTAATTTTTTCTCAATATTACAAAACTTTTTTTTTTGCTTTTTCACTTTTCGGTTAGAATAGATTGTATTTGGTTATTTGCAAAAAAAATTTATTGGATTTTTCTGTTGGTTTTGTTAAAGAAATAGTCTTTATGTACTATAAACATGTTATTTAGAGAATTTTATAATTAGTTGAGCAACAATTGGTCAAGTAATTCCTCTCTCCACACTTGAATCTCACATTATCCTCAATGTGAAATGATTCATACAAAACAATTCTAATTAAGTACGGTGGGTTAAGATGGAGAGGTACCCTCCCTACGGGTTAACAAAATTTCGACAGAGCGTCCCCTGTTTTTCGTCCGTTTTTCTGTTTTGTAACCTGTTTAATATAAAAACTACAAAACAACCACAAACAACCAAGCATAATTCTACTGAAAATTGGGTATGGAATCATCCATACCCTAGCGCACAAGGGGCTAAATAAGTACCCCGCTACGATGTCTTGGCACCCATGACCATAAAAAGTATCAAACCAAACAAACAAAGAAACAAACGAACAAACGACAGAATGTAAAATGTTCAAACAAGCATAATAATAATGTCATGAAAATACCACCACCCTGAGCCCATACCCATGCCAGGCCTACGATTTCTGCTGCTCGTCAGTTACCCGTGTCAGGGTTGAACGGTCCCCACTACCTGTCCATGCGATATCCCAAACGGTCAATCTCTCGCCTCGTTTCCGCGTATTCCGCTGTTCGTTGTGCGTCAGATGCATGCAATTTGTTCTGTGATCCTGTCAAACGAGGCGGTAGTGTCAAACAAGGCCGTATATACCCTAAAATGAGTATCGACTATCGTAGTGACGAGCTAGGGACGACCCTTGATGAAGATGGGCCTCTAAGCTGGTGGTAAGTGTGGTGGCGGGCCTGTGGAGGTGGTGATCCTCCTCTCCTCTTGGGATTGTCCTGGATCATCATGTTGGCAGGGTCCTCGGGATACAAACCTGGTTATAGGCATCATGAAATCTCCAAACTTCCGGGTCTATGTCTATCTGCTGGACCAGCTGCATGCTGATA
>NW_027503306.1:0-30757 GCF_021521415.1 Bidens hawaiensis
AAAGTAGTGATCGAAACAGATGCACTCTTGTTCACTGGACTTGATCCACCATACAAGGTTGGATCTTGATTAACTTTAGAAGAACTTTGACACTTTAACTCAAATTCCCTCTCCTCCAACTTTTTCACAAAATTCATTGCAGATATGTAACATCCCGATTTTCAAAACCCTAATATTAAATGCCAACCGAGCTATTAATTATTGAATAAATAATTTATGAGAAAACTTTATGGTTATTTATGGTGAAAAAAAAATGTTTCTAAACTTAAAAGGCTAGGGGCTGTTTTGTTTACTGCTCAAAGTTTGAGGCCTAATTGCAAAAACTATGGAAACTTGGTTTATGGTGAAAAAAAAAGTTTCTAAACTTAAAATGCATGTCTTTCCCTTTGTACGTCAAGTTTTCACGGCGACAAATCCGGCAACCGTTACGTGTTTTTCCGGCGACCATTAAGCACCCAATTCAGAAGCAAATCGACCAAATTATTATACAGATTGACTTGTATCTTAAAACCAAGTTGTACACGGTTATTATTATGCACATTCCACCTGTCAAACCTTCCAATTGAATTCGTATCTTCAGCTAAAATTTACGGGGCAAACCAAACTGGTGAAACATGTTTAGGATCTTATAAATATTGAGGTTTTCATCTCGTACTGGAACACACCGACATCACAAAACCCCTTTTCTCTCCATACGACCCACCTTCAGTTCCAATTGTCGTCACCGATTGATCTCCGACCAAGCTCCGTGTATTATCGAATTAAGAACGGAATCAAGGTATGTAATACACCAACTGATTAATTTAGATCTCCCGTATACAAGCAATTGGTTTCTTACAAGCAAACTGTAATCAATGAACACGAATTTTATATCTAAAGTTTGGGGTCGGTTCAAGGTTTATAAAAAAAAATCTGAAATTTTGCTACTGTGTTTTCGAGAGGAGAAGAAGAGAATAATATTTGGTTAATTAAAACCTTTTTTTATTTAATTATCTGATTTAAAAATGTTATAAAAATTATTTTGGGGATAACAATGATGCTCCTTGTTTTGAAGATGATTTCACATTTAACCAGAGAAGTTAACAAACTTTGTTTCTGGTTTTATATGATTTATTATTATTATTATTATTATTATTATTATAAAACCAAAAAATTTGTAAACTTAATGTGTATTCTTTTTTAAAACCAAAAAATTTGCAATGCTATAGCCACGCAACAATATTTGTGTTTAAACTAGAGTCATGTTTTATTTTTATAAATCGGGACTGACGTTGGATGTTTTATATGATTTTAAAATCTATATCTTTTAAATAATAAATTATGTCATAGAATCATTAAGAACATAAATTAAGTCCTAATTATAGGTTCCGAATCATTATTTCTCGCTCAAAGATCCTTTATTTAGGTCATTTCAGCTCATCAATTCAGGTTTGGACCTCTTAACAACTTACGTGTACGAATTTGATTCTCCGCTACTTCGCAGTCGGGCTATTGAACTCGTTATTTTATGCTTATGTAATCGAATTTGTGATATTGTATATTTAGTTATTTATATTATTAGCATTTATTGATATTGACGCACTGATTGCGATACACCGAAAGGTTACTCGCTGACGCTCTGATTGCGACGCACCGAAAGGTGACGCGCTGAAAATTTGTATATGACGCACTGAATTATTTGACGCTCTGAATGTGTTATTTGACGCTCTGAATGTGACGCACCGAACTATTTGACACTCTGAACTATTTGACACTCTGAATGTGGCTAACGGAATGTGTATGTATATTGATTGGTAGCTATTATTTAAGGCATTTTATTATTGCATTATTTTATAGTTGTTGTCCCACTGAGTAATTTTACTCAAGCGTGCATATTTCGTTTATATGTACGTCAGGTAACTGGGCAATCTGGAAGGATCTGATCGATGGATCAAGGGAAAAACTTAATGATCAAGAATTTTATAAGAGGAATGATTAAATGATATTTTATATTCAATTTTTGTATTTCTTTTAAATAAATAATGTTTTATCATTAATGAAAATGATGCATTGAATTCTGACCTACTGTAAAGGTGACACGCCAGCCCTAGCGCGGGCGGGGTGTTACAAGATAGGTCTTCATTTCTGAACCATCAGATAAGTTGAGTAGGAAAAAGGTAATGCATTCTTTAATGTGTCAATTAGATCAGTGTCAGTTGGAAGCATAGAAAATCTGTTCATTTCAGCCATCAAATGACAAAATCTTGTTATTAGTTCTCCCATAGTTTCTCAAGTGATGAGGCTAAAGTTTCTAAATTGATACTTTAACATTGACTTTTTACTCACCTTTGTGTTTTCCATGCTTCTTGTTTTTAAGGCTTGATATACAAAGGAACACACAGTTTACTATGACTGAATTGATGAAATATATGCTAGTGTAACGCCATAGTCAATGGAATAAGCCTTTCATTCGATTTCATAAGCTTTCTTCTCCTCGGCAATCATTTGGGCAAATAACTTTTCAGTATTTCCCCATGTGTGACAAAATTAACTATAATGATACATAACTTATCTCCAAACTTTGTATACTCTCGGGATGAACAGCACCCAAATGAGCTCGAAATCTCAAATCCCATTTCGAAAAGTCATAAATATTACTAAGTCTTGGATAATTTATATGAGATCTTATCTCAGGATCAACATATAACATTTGCTGAATGATCGCGCTTTGAGAAGCTAGGGCATAAAAGCTTGCCATTTTGTAAAAACACAAGAGTTGATGCAGTTAACTTTGAAACTTCAGGGATGAAATTTGACAATATATGAAAGTTTAGGTAACGAATGTGGAAGAGATGTAACGAATGAGCATTTTGTCTAACGAATGGACCAAAATGAGATTACATTAACAAATGAGATGAAACGAATGTGATCTTACTTTAACGAATGACACAGTTCAAGCATATGAACAACGACGAATGAAGTAAGACAAATGAAGTTTATAGATCCAAACTCAAACCAAACGTTACCAAACCAGTCCAAACTTCACCAATTCACACTTAATCTACCCGCAAACCAAATCGGAACCCAAACAAACCAATTTGAACTATCAAAATCGTAAACACCGATTAACGCTGAGGCAATACAATTAAATGAGAACAAATGATCAATGAACTAGTACGAACAATCCTACACCTAATTCATTATCAAATATCATGTTTAATGCCATCAATTGATCGATATAGTATCTGAATATTAGATACTATTAACACTCAAAAACTCAATCAATTGAAGCTAATTTGAATCCTAAACGCATTCAGTCAAACATCAGGCTCTGATAACACTTGATTAAGCGCGATTCTGATATAATCTTGTGATATGAATACGTTTAGTGATAAATTACGGTAAGGAACGAAGGTTTACGTTAAGTGTGTGTTGAGAGAGAAATTCGGCAGAGTAACGGCGTGTTTAAATTACGAAAATAGACTTTGTTTTTAATTTACATAGATACAGGGGTATATATAGATGATGAGACATTCATGTCTCATTAATTAGACATTTCTAACAAATGAGCCACTCATTCATCTCTATATGTTAGGTCATTCGTTAACATCCCCTAACGAATGACACTACATACGTTAAACTCTTATTCGTTAACTCATTCGTTAGCATTCCCTAACGAATGAGTAACAAAATACACATACTCAGTACTTAGCATCCCCTAACGAATGAGCCGTTTACATTAATGACTAATATACCCCTATACATTAAAACTAATACCATATACGTTAATACAAAGACTGAGATGCAAAACGATACATTAACAATTTTGATGAGGGGACAAGCAATGTAGCTATCATATGAAACACTATTAAATCGTATAAGTATTATATTTTTTTGATTACTTTATAGTTTATGAATTTTTTATCAATTTATCTCCTTATCTATTATAGGTGATGAACTTAAAGCAAATTTGTTATAAATTTATCTTATTATATATTATAAAGAAGATTTTGATAAGGGGACAAGCAATGTAGCTATTATATAAAACCCAACGAAATGAGATAAGTATTATATATTTTTTATTAATTTATAGTTTATGTATTTGTAATAACTTTATCTTATTATCTATTATAGGTAATGCACATAAAGCCCCTTCCCTTTTATCAATTCAAGATGGTGAAAACCTACTTTATATTTGGTGTATATCAATATGATTGTATTAGGTTTGAACGTAAATGAAACATGTATATTGAACTTTATATTCTTGTGGATGAATAAATATTTTTATTATATATATTGTGGTTGTATGCACCGTTTGTATATAATAAGCTCGTTGTATTTAGTTCATTGAAAACAAAACGGTTCACAACTCGTTGTGTAAATTATTATAAACACCAGTTTTGGGTCTGTTGCATTAGGTTGTAAACAATTATAAACATCGGTTTTGTGCCCATATAAAAGGGTATTTACACCGTTTGTTGCCCGTTGTTAAAGTTATAGCACTGGTTTCTCAACAACGTTAGTTCCGTTGTATTTAGTTACTATACAACGATTTTATAACGTTATAATTTACAAATATATACAATGCTTAGAGGCCTTTTGTAAAATTTTAGCACCACCATTAAGTGTTAACTGCCATTTAGATATAACACACTGGTTGTTGAACCATTACAAATATTAGATTTCATCTTTTGCAATGCAACATATATTACGGTTTCCAGACTATTTCAAATATCCTAATAACTGTTTTAAAATGGTATTTTTGGGTACTAGTGTCGTTTCAAGCCACGTCGGATGATCGTTATCAGTTTAACTAAACGACCAAGATCGCTATTTTCTTTTTGATTAACCGGTTGAGTTACAACGTCTGATCGGAATAAATAAAACCAAGGCATCGGCGAGAGATGGAGGGTCTTCGTCTAAAATGACATCCTCGATGAGTTCCGAAGTGAGCTCACGATTTAACAACTTGAAACTTAGACTTTCTGAGATTGTCATAGTTAAAAAAGAAACACAGGAGGAAAATAAAATGATGCACTTTGAGAGAGAGAGAGAGAGAGAGAGAGAGAGAGAGAGAGAGAGAGAGAGAGAGAGAGATGCACGCGAAATATTAAACGATGCACGATAAGAGAGAAAAAATGCAATTGGAATGGGAACGAGAAAAGGATATCAAGTTCCTCGCGACAATCTATCTCATCTACAACCTAAAATGCGGGTTTTCTTGGAGAAGAAAAAGGAAAGAATCCTAGCCTAATACGCGAAAGAGGACGAGGACGAAGAGCAGGACGTGGACGTGAACGAGGAGGACGACGATGAGTATTAGCTTTATTTTAGTTAATTAAGTGAGTTATTTTATGTTTTCGATTGGGTTGTATATTTTTTATATCTATTTTAGTTTAAGTATTGTCATTTTATTTTTAATTTTATTGTATGGAGAGAGAGAGAGAGAGAGAGAGAGAGAGAGAGAGAGTTTAAAGCCCCTGGGGGCAACACACCAAAGGTGGGCAACATTGTTAGGGGCTTTGTTGCCTTCGGTGCCCACGTGGCACTGTGGATGGGCAACGTTGCCCCTCCATAGAGGATGGTCTTAGGGGGTGTTTGGTTAAGCTTTTCAAACTTGCTTATTTGATTTTTGAAAAACATAAACACTTTCGATAAGCTCCATTTTAAGACTTTTAAAGGAGCTTTATCAAATACTTTTTCTTTTTAAAAATCAAATAAACAACCATTAAATGTTAACCCAAATACACCTTAAATAGCAAAGTTACTGTTGTTTTTTTTTAATTTTAAAGAATAAAAATGACTATTTTTTATTTTAACGATAAATAATCGATTATTTATTTAATTTTAAAAACAAAAAACAGCATTTCCTTTTTCAATATTTCTTTTAGTTTAAAAATCCACATTTTTATTTAATATCCACAACATCATTTAACTTTATAAATAAACATGAAATAATCCTAAAACAAGTGGTGTGCTAGTAGAAGTTCTAAATGTTAAGAAGACTTTTTTTACAACAAAAGAATCCTTTAAATTTGATGCTGGTTAAATTCACATCGTGATACCTCACTTTTTGATACGAGAAAACCCTTAATTAAAGCCAGCGCCCATAAACACTTAATTGAATGCACGACAGTTAAAGACGCTATGCAAATAAAAAAAATAAAACGGTTTGAGCAGTTTTATTTGAACCTATTAAATAAATCTTGTTTACTGTTGAATAAACTTTTCTATATTAATACCGAGTTTAGTATGACATTAATAAAATTAATAGACAATCCTTCTTAATTTAGTTGAATCAAAAACGTTGTTATACCTTTTTTTTTTTTTGCTTTTAATTGACTTAGAAGCTTAATGGTAATGGTGACTCCCACTTTTATGGGTGGTAAGGTGGTTTGGATGTGAATTTGGTGGTCAAGGGTTTTATCTCCATAGTGTGTAATAATATTTAGCTGTTCAAAAATAAACAAAAATGAAAAATAGTCTTTTAATAATTCTATTAAAAAGCTACCTCTAAATCACTCAAAAATAAAATATGTATGGTTTACCAAAAAATACATTACTTAATGAATCTTAATGGTTAAGTTATATAGACGCGCTTAATGTAACATCCCGAAATTTCAAAGTGATATTAATTATATTACTTACTAATAGAGGTAAAGTTTACTCGGGTTGTCAGGAAATAAATAATAGAGTAGGAGTTGGTATGAGTCGGGCTAGTGTTGGATTAATGGAGACGGGTTAAATGAGAATGGGCCTTAGGTCCATGGGATTTCAGGGATATAAATATCCCCTAAACCCAAAAATATCTTCATTTCCTTACTTTCTACACACACACTCCAAAAACACACACACCATCTACACCGCCGCCGGGCCGAGGAGAGGAACGGGCAGATCCGAGAGAGAGAGAGAGAGAGAGAGAGAGAGAGAGAGAGAGAGATTAGTGTGTTAACAAGTTAAACGAGATCCAAACAAGCTCAAAAAGGTATGATTCTTGATCTTTGAAGTTTAAAGATCCAAGCTTTTTAGTGTATAAGCGACCGAAAATGGTCGGGAAGCGTAGTGGGTGATATTGAACCATAGCAAGGGTGTTAAAATCGCTCAAAATGCTGGACAGAAACCGAACAGCGGCTGATCTGGACAACTTCGCCTGCAACTGGGCAACTTCGCCTTCAAAGCGATGAACTTCGCCTGCAAGCTAAGTTCGCCTGATGAACTTCGCCTGCAAGCTAAGTTCGCCTGATGGCAACTTCGCTGTAAAGTTAAGTTCGCCTAACTGGTAACTTCGCCTGAGTCCAAGTTCGCCTGAAGCCAAGTTCGCCTGATGGCAACTTCGCTGTAAAGCTAAGTTCGCCTAAGGTTAACTTCGCCTAGAGCTAAGTTCGCCCGAGGGTTAACTTCGCTTAAAGTCAAGTTCGTTTAGAAAATAAATTAAAAATCTAATGAAAAATGTGTTAAGACAGTTAATGGAAATAAAATTTTTCCAAGCTGACCTGGCAGCTCGACCCCAGCCAGGGGCTCTGCCCCTTGGACCCTGCTAGGGGCTGCCGCCCCTAGACCCCGCTGCCAGGGGCGCTGCCCCCGGACCCCCGTTCGTTGTGGGTAGCAGTTAAGACTGGAAAGATGATATGAGTAGTGATAGTTGTTTGATACGTGTACTTGTTATACAGTCAGCCGTGCACAACTGAAGAAAGGGATTACGATTAACGGTGAACGTAACCGTGTTCAGGTGAGTTCTAGCCCCATTCCTTGTTATGTTTTCGGGGCTGTGTGCATACTCGATGTGTTGTTAATACATTTATCCTAAGTGATAAGTGTATGTCATATGTGATATGTGTGATAGATATGAATGATTGTTTGTCGGTACGCGAACGATCTTCGGATATTGCGCGTACTGTCAGGTTAAAAATAAAGGTACGAATATTATATATCGAAGATGTATGAATATTTCAAATGAATACTTGTCGGGGCGTGAACGATCTTCGGATATTGCACGTAACGACAAGGGGTATGGTTGTTAAATGAATGAGGTAAAGAATGCCTAGAGTGTTCTTATGTTATACTGTAAGTATGTGTATATAGGTACACGAATGGCATGTGAGTTCTACGTTCGACATAGTAAGTTAGGATGGCAAATCCCTCTAGCTTCTGTCGGACATAGACTCGGCTGGTGATGGCGTAGTTAAGGACTGCGAGCCTTATACGTGAAGTAGATGATATATGTAAACGTAGATAAGGACTGCGAACCTTATACGTAATGTAGATAGGCGTCAGCATAGGAAAGGACTGTGAACCTTATACGTGCTGTATTTGTAGCATAGGGGAGGACTGCGAACCTCGTACGTGCTATGAATTAGGTTGCAACATAGGGAAGGACTGCGAACCTTGTACGTGTTGTGGATGTATTTCAGCATAGGAAAGGACTGTGAACCTTATACGTGCTGATTTTGTAGCATAGGGGAGGACTGCGAACCTCGTACGTGCTATGAATTAGGTTGCAACATAGGGAAGGACTGCGAACCTTGTACGTGTTGTGGATGTACTATGGTATAGGGAAGGACCGCGATCCTTGTACGTACCATAAATGGTGAACATAGGTAAGGACTGCGAACCTTGTACGTGTTCACGACCTTGAGTACAGGTATAGACGGTGAACTATGAACGTACTCTCGGTAGACTGAGGTTAGTGATTGTAGATATGTATGTATGTATGGTAGCAAGTATGTATGTAGAACAGAAGGGTAACTAGTGAAGTATGGATATGTATCTACGGATATGTATGTATGTGTATGTATTGTATGGCGTTCGATTAACTAGAACTCACTCAGCGTAGCTGACTTTTAGTATGCACGCAGGTGAGCTGATTATAGAGTTAGCATGAGGATGACACACGGCATGGATTGAACGGCTGGCATCTGAAGAAAGAAGTAAAGATGTTTTAAAAATAAAGTTTTGTGTTATGGTATCAAAGAAAAGATTTAATATTTTGTAACAAATGATTGATGTTTTATATTCCGCGAAAAGTTTTAATAAACTCTGATTTGAAGAACTGTGTTTATGAGTAAATCCGACGCTAAAGTAGGGTCACCGGGACCGGGGCTTTACACTTAAAAAATTCAATGATTCAAAAACTACCTCCTCTTAATGATTAAGAAAAGATTGTCAAATAGTCCCTTATTAGCATCTCATGACTGTTGTGAAAATGATTGGCTCTGCATTTAAAATTCAAAATTTTGTTAGTTAATTGGTTTAGCGGATCATACATAGTAATTTTACTAAGTTTTATCCCTTAAGACCCAAAACTTTATGTTTAGTAGGATCTTGTTTGCTATTGAAAAGAGAGATACGACTTAGCTTATTACCCGTTTATTTGCCACTTCATTATAATTGATTTGGATGATACTGATGGGTAAAGTTAGAATACAAAAGAGAGACGAAAATAAGAAGTGTAAAAAGGATTTTTGGGCAAAAAAAACCCTTAAAAATCAATAAAAAATAGTAAATAAATAATAACTCAAAATATAAAAAAAACAAAAAAAATAATAACAAAAAGAAAAAAAACACAATGATAAATAAAAAAGACATAATAGATCATAAAATATAATAAAATGTTGAGTAATACAGCATAATATCAAGATAAAAAAACACATCTAAGAGAAAAAAAACAATGATAAATTAGAACACAATGATCTTTTTCCATCTATGTTGTTTTTTTTAAGAACAAGAAAGATTGGGAGAACATTTATCTTTTTTTTACTTTTTTATTTTTATTTAATTTTGAGTTGTAAATTTTTTTATTAATTTCTATAACTTTTTTAAAGAGTTTTTTTTTTTCGTTATTTTTAATTTGTTCTCTTATAGAATAACCGACCCTGATAATGATATATAAAAAACTTTCCGGTTACAATTATAGTGTTAAGAAACACACTATAATTTTAACTTGTATTTTCATTTAAACCCCTAAAAGTTTTACGGGTTGCCACAGACATTCTTTTATAAAACTGTAGTTGGATTTAATAAAGAGAGGTACCTTTTGCCAAGTAATGAAGCGCATTTATGGCGGTCAGACAACACCACCAGTCACTTTGTGGAAGGCAGTCCCCTCCCTACACACAGGTCCCTTCATGATGTTGATGTCTTGTTTACACCACATATATTCTCTCATAGTTAATGCACTTCTACCTGTCTAAATTCTTTAAGATTATCCATTTTACTATAAACAATTTTTTTAACAAACAACGAATAAAGTCTGATTAGATGGGCAACCCAGTAACAAAAAACAATCACATGTGTCGGCAATCACAGATAACACTGAAGCCTGGGTAGTCTATGTCCACCATCATATGTTTCAAGAAAACCTGTCATCCAAAGGTCGACTACGATAAAACTTAGTTTGAATAGAATTCGAACATAAGATCTTGCAACCTGCATCCCAAATATTCAGTTTCCCTCAAATACGCTAGTTAAGCTAAAGCTAATTAGCTACTGAAAACAAATAACAAAGTCACTTGTTTTAAACCATTTTGTCTCGATTTTAAGAGTGATTTCGCTATGTTCTATTAACTAGCTTTATTCCCATATTCATAACTGATCATTCGATTTTATTTTTTTTTTAAATGCTACCACTAGACTATGTGAAATGCCGTCAAAATTTATTGGATATAGTTCACAAAGAAGGACGTTTGTCTTCAAAGAAATCATATAGAAAAAGAAGAGAAAATCTTATAGAATAATAACAAACTTTTAAAAGTATTTCAATTAGGTCACCGATGCATATTTTTCCTAAATCGGGTCACTAAATCTTCAAATTAAGTCTCACCGATTTTTGTGTGCATCAAGAAAGAAATGGAGGATAAGATGTGGTGGTCGTAATTTGCAATTTATATAGTTACATTTAAAAAAAATTTTAAAAACGTTAATTATATTAAAATTTAAAAATAAAAAATAAAATTCACGCCGCCATTTAGCGTCAACTTAAAAAAAAAAGATTTTTTATGTGAACAAAAAAGAAAAAAAAACTAAAAAAACATATTAAAACCTTTAATTTAATCAAATTATGAGTCATTAAGAGTAGCTTCCTAATAACTGTTAAGAGGTTACCAAATAGCCCCTTAGCTTTTCCAATACGTAATGAGTTTGCTTCATATGTGACCCTTCATTCCTTTAACAAAATCATTTAATATGAACAATTTGGAGAAGTCTATCTTGGAGCTTTGTTCGATGCTTAAGATTACTGAAACTAACAAAAGGAGACCAAGCTAGAATGGTAAACTGCCCACAAAAGGTGAATGGGAAAGGCAGGTGGTGTGAGGTCGTTGCCCCCAAGCCCACCCTAAAAGAGAAGCCTGCGAAAGACCATGTGTGTTTTAATTGATAGAGAAACTGTCCAGAATTGAAGGCAAATAACGTCCGCAAGGTTAGCCCATTTGGTATCTATGTGAAAGAATTATATGCATTCTCTAGCAGGCCATTCAAAGTTACCCGTTAAAAATGATGTTAGAGTAATAGTCGAACTATCTAATAAATTTTGATTTCTTTGAAGACAAATTCTTTTTCGAGGCAACTTCATAGAATAGTATCAACTTTCAAAAGTGTTCCAATTAAGTCACTTAACTTTAAAAAGTATTCCAATTATGTCATGTTATGACATTATTGTTATGAATATTATACGTTAAGTTTTGACAACTATGTTTATGACCTTTAAAAATAGAACTCATACATCAATGCAGACTTTTTGGAATGCGCATCAAGTTGATTGTAGACATCATCAATGTAGGCGCGGAGTGGCTCGACAGGCCATCCGAATAAGGAGCATGCATCCATCTAGGAATTTTATGTTTGAATTATGTTTCGTTAAAGATTGTGTTATGTTTGAATGTTTTATGGCTTGTGTATGTTTCCGCAATAAATGTTTAATGAATTTATCTGGTATGAGATCTATGTTTCGAGTGTAAATCAAACACTAAAGCTTACCTAGTTTGGTGCTTTTCATAGTATTAGACCCAAAAGTATAATATCATTAATTCGTTATTTTAGGAGACTTAGCATGACTCCTTCACACTGTCGATTGTAAGGTTTTCTATTTTAATGTTATCAAATCGTATGAGCTTTTGGTTATGAACTTTTCAAAATTTGTAGATGGTATTCAAAACTTACTTTAGATGTTTCTCCAATCACTTTATGCGCAAGGGCTCGAGAAGTTTGGTTTTATGGTCGATTTGCTGATCTTTTAATATATCAACAGTGCTAGTTATACATGTCAAGTTTAAGTGCTTCAAGTTCAAAATTCAATTCATTTAGTTTAGAATGCTCAAGCATGTTTAATCCAATTTGACTCATCAAAAACAATTTATGTAACATTAAAAGGAAAATAAAATAGGTGACAATTTAAACTTGAAAATCGAGTTTGACCATTCAAAGTTGATTGTGTTTTGCATTTGAAGTCTCCACTATTTATAGAGGAAGACTTCCATGCTACATATTATATTATTTACGGCCCAATGGGCTCATCAAAATAAGGCCTCGGCCCAAACGTATAAATAAACAAAAACCAACATGCTACCGGGTTACAATAATTAATTACTAAGTAAATACAAAAGACTAAATAAACAAAACAGGACTCTACAATAATCATAATAATAAAATAATGATTACCTAATCATCAATCAAGCTCCCATCTAAGCCCCTTCTATTACTCCCTTTTGAATATTTATAATGTGTGAGTAAAAAATGTGTCTACGTGTTGTCTACATAGCAACACTTTTTCCTCACTCAAGCCTCTAAATTAAACCCCATAGCACATAGCCTCAGGAGTTTCCTTCTAAAATCACGATTTCACCAAACTTATTTATTTGCGTATTATAAAAGTAATGAAACATGTAAGGTGAAAATGCAAATGCATAACCAACCATGTAATCCTAGTGCATGAATATTGTAACCCAACACACAACATTCATCCTAATCTTTCTAAGAACCAAATTTCCTAATCGTTTCTGTAATGCCCCCACTTGCTTCAAGAGGTCTTGTACCATGAAACCTCAAATTTTAATGGAGAAATAAGTTGCTTAACAGCCTAAAAGCCAGCAAATCTTCAAATAATAATTTAATTTCTGAAAGCAATTTGCAAAAGAAGTCGGTCACATTTTGAAAATTTTGTAGTGTTAAGTTATATGGATTAAATTTAATGTAAAGAATTAAGTACCACCAACAATTAAAGAAACTTCTGAGTGAGTCGGTAGACGGTCATCTATCGAAAGAGTTGAGGAATACAAAACATTAAATGAAATGAAACACCATTCTATTCTCGTATACTTACAATGAGAAGAAAACATACTCATCATAAACCCATCATGACCCTAAACCTAATTCTCTCCCTCTCTGTGGACACTGACTTTTGTTAATGGTGGAAAAGGAAACCTTTATATAAAGCTTTCTTCATACCTCTTTCTCTCTCTCTCTCACTTTAGACACACACATATATATATATAGGGTTAGGCTAAAATAAAAGTTGTGAAAACTTTATAAACCTATTTTTAACAACATGTTTTTAATTAAAGATTAAATCTTTTGGTTCACAATTAAAGTTAATAAAAAATGTTAAAGTTTATTTACACTTTCTTTCTTATTAAAACATAAATAAAAATTAATAAAAAAATGTAAAAAAAATAGCAAAACATTTTTTTTTATGTTTTCGATGTTTTGTATTAAATGTAATAACATATATTACATGTAACGAAAAAAAAACGATGTTACGTAGGATTTTTACAACTCAAGTGAATTTTCATTTTATACTTTGCCTATATATATATATATATATATTATATACATATATATATATAGAGGATGGATCATGCGAGAAGTCAAGTTATATTGAGAAGTGTGAGAAATCAATCTTGCCCATTAATTTGTATGATCAATGGTCTATAATCAAAATTACATTATTGTAACTTATTATGGTCCTCATTTAATGCATTTTTATTCCATAATAATATTTTGGTACCTTTTAGTTTCCGTATTTAATATCTTTCAAATCAACTAGTTTTTACATGAATTTTATATAAATATCAAAAACTCAAAACACCTAGTCTACGTAGTATATGATGTTTATATTTGTGTTATTTTTTTTATTATAGTGTTGTTTTGTGTCGGTAAACTATATACATCTATATATTTTTGTTGTGTTGTGCCGTATGTGTAGAAGTTATGTCATATGTAGGTATACCTATATGAGTGAGTGTATTGTTGGTGCCATATCTTTTTGTACGATATGTTTCATTTGTGTATTTACTACTTTTTTTGGTACCCAATTCTCTTGTGAAGGAATGCAATAACTAAATTGTACATAAATTTTACAAGTGTAGGTTATTAGCATGATTGGTTATTTATTACATATAATTTAATATAAAAAATAAAAAACGTTTATTTTGTATTATGTAGGTTCATGTATGTACTGTGTATGTGGTATTTAAAATTGTGTATGTGTAAATTTTATCATGTGTAAGTTCACATATGTTATGTGTAGATGGTATTTTGAATTGTGTATATGTAAAATTTTATCATATGTAAGATTATTTATGTATAGTGTAGGTTCATATGTACTGTGTATGACTTATTTCGAATTGTGTATGTGTATAGATTTAATCGTATGTTGGATCATTTATGTATTGTTTATGTGATATTTCGAATTGTGCATGTGTAAATTTAATCATGTATAAGCTCATATATGCACCCATGTAGGTGATATTTTGAATTGTGTATGTGTAAATTTTAGCATATAGGTTTACATATGTAATGTATAGGTGTTACTTAAAATTGTATGTGCAAATTTTATTATGTATAAGATTATTAATATACTGTGTAGGTGGTTTTATGAATTTGGTATAAAGTTGAAAATTTTCCTAGATTTGCTTAAGTTCGGAAAAATTATGACGAATAAATAAATCATAGATTAAAAAATAATTAAAAAAAAACAAAATGTAGTTTGTTACTTTATTATATGTGTTGATAAACAAGAATATTTTATAGTAATTGAAACTAATTATATTATAAAAATACTTAAATTAAAACAAAAAAAAATGTATAACTTATCCAAGATGTTTGTTACTTACCATCTATGGAAAAAGCTTAGTACTAAAATACCTCTTCTATTAAAATAAATCAAATATAAAAGAAAAATTATGATTGGTTGTAATGACTTCTCACACTTCTCGCACTAAAAAACACTTCTGAAATGAACCTAATCCTATATATATATATATATATATGTATGTATGTATGTATTCATATAGGGTTAGGTTAAAATAAAAACCTACTTGAGTTGTGAAAACTCTAAAAACTCATTCTCAACCACATGTTTTTAATTAAAGTTTAAATCTTGTGGTCCACAAGTAAAATTAATAAAAAATGTAAATACAAATATCAATTTTTTTCTCTACTGAAAACATATATAAAAATTTATAAAAAATGTAAAAAAATTGCAAAACAATTTTTTTTTATTTTTTGATATTTTGTATTAAATGTTACAACATATATTACATGTACAAAAAAAAACGATGTTACATAGGGTTCACAAGTTTTCACAACTCAAATGGGTTTTCATTCTATACTTTCCCTATATATATATAATATATATATATATATATATATATATATATATGGAGAGGATAAGAGAGAACTCATTATTAAAAAGAAAACTATAGAACTAATAAAGAAATATTTCTAATTTAATTAAAAAATATTTTTAAATTTATGTTTTTTTCATTATTCTTATATTTTGTTAACATTCATTCAAAAAAAATATAAAAAAATAATAAAATAATAAAAAAAAACTCCTTGTAGTGCACATATGCAATACATCGACTTTTTTTTATTGCACATGTGCACTAGTGTGCATTTTGATATGTGCAATAGCTTTTAATAGCGTATATGTAATTTTTTGTATTGTATTAGTACAATAGTGTTATATTACATAAAAAACTAAAAAAAAATCAATATAGTGCATATTTGCATTAGTGTTGTATATTACGTATACGCGATAGTGTGTATTGCATACAATTATTAGTGTTGTATTTGCATATATTCAATAGTGTGTATCGTATAATGCAATTGTGTTGTATTATATGCAATAAAACACTATTGTATATATGTAATACACATTAGTGCACATATGCACTACATCAACGGATTTTTTTTACAAGAATAATATCATCTTATTATAAGGAGGAAAGAAAAAAAGACACAAATTATTTTTTTAAAAAATATTAAAAATAATTTTTATTAGTTCTTTAAAAGGAGTTCTCTTTAAATCTTACCCACCCACCCACACACACACACGCAAATATATATATATATATATTGATTCAAATAAAAACTACTTTTTATAAAGAAAACTTAAAAACCGCTAAAAATTATTTTTCTAACTTTTTTTTAAAAATATTTTTTAGTTTCTTTTTCTTCCATTTTTCTTATATGTTGATATTGTTTAAAAAAAATCTCGTCGGTGTAATGCATATGTGCAACAGTCTATATTGCATATATTGAAGATTGTTGACACACAATATTGTATATAATGCAATATAAGACTAATGCGCACATCGAATACACACTAGTACGTATGTGTAATACAACACTAGTGCACATATGCACTACATCGACTTTTATTTATTATTATTATTTTTTCTTTATACTACAACACTACTGTACATATACAATACACAAATATTGGATATATGCAATTAAACACTATTAAACATAAAAATACACAGTATTGCACACGTGTAATACAACAGTATCGCATGGTAATGCATATGTGTATTACTATGTCTTTTTTTATTTATTTATTTATTTTATTTTTCGGTGAAGAGTAACAAAATATAAAAAGAATGAAGAAACGAAAATTTGAAATATTTTTTTTATTTTTAATTAAAACTAATTTTTTAGGAGTTTTTAAGTTTTCTCACTAAAGATGAGTTTTCTCTTGACCATCTCCCTATATAAATACTCACATTTAAGTTCAGCTTGTTGTACATCAATTCATGTAATAGCCCAGCTACTGCCGCACCATAATATTATCCGCTTTGGCCGGGACGTACCACCATCGCCTCACGGATTTGCTTTTGGTTGCCCAGGTGAACACTTCCCAGGAGGTCACCCATCCTTATACTACTCCCACCTGAGCACGCTTAACTATGGAGTTCTTCTCTCATCTACTAACATTAAGCGCCCAAAACGCATTATGATGGAGATCGTATTCACCTCCTTATAACGAAGGCTTAGTTCTCCTCCTCAATCGATGTAGGATGTCACAATCCGCCCCCCTTAGGGGTATGGCGTCCTAGTAGGACCTGGCAACACCAGTCCGCCCCTGGCTCTGATACCATCTGTAGCAGCCCAACTACCGTCGCACCATAATATTGTTCGCTTTGGCCGGGATGTACCACCATCCCCTAACGGATTTGCTTTTGTTTGCCCAGGTGGAGACTTCCTAGGAGGTCACCCATCTTGATACTACTCCCACCTGAGCAAGCTTAACTATGGAGTTCTCCTCCATCCACTACCATTAAGCGCCCAAAACGCGTTATAATTGGGAAGGTATCCACCTCCTTATAAAGAAAGCATAGTTCTCCTCCCCAACCGATGTGTGATGTCACAATTCCTTATTATAAAACAAAGTCTTCCTATCATGCAAAGTACACACACTAACATAATTGTAAATATAGAACCAAAATTGCGCATGAACAAAACTAGTTACGCATAAAATAAATAATTACACATGAAGAAAAACAATTACGCATTACACGTTAAGAAAAGATACGCCATACACAACAAATCTGAAATTTTTAAAAGTTAATTTTTTCTAAAAGTATAGCAATATGCTATTAAAATTAAAGAAATAAAAATGTTATATGTTACGGTGTAGTTTTTTTAAATAATGTTATAATAAATGTTTTTAAAAAGTTGAAAAAGGTTAAAATCAATTATGCCACTATATATATATATATATATATATATATATATATATATATATATATATATATATATATATATATATATATATATATCGTGTGCGTGTTTATACAATACAGTAACCTGTCATCATATAAATCATAACAAAGATCTCGGGCCATTAAATTTAATTAAAAAAAAATAGATAGTGGCATAATTGATTTTAACCTTTTTCAACTTTTTAAAAACATTTATTATAACATTATATATATATATATATATATATATATATATATATTTGTATGTGTGTGTAGAGATGGTTCTGATGAGAAATCATCTAAATGCAAGAAGTGTGAAAAAATTAATTTGGACTACTAGTTTATTCTGAAATCATAAACGTTTAAAAATAATGAAAATGATTTAAATGCAACAATTAATTTCTCTTTTCAATTAATACAACTAATAAAATCATTAATTTCTCTTTCTAAATAACATAACTAATCAAACTAAAATAATTAAAAAATATATATAAAGAATAAATCTATTTTTGTAACTTATTTCTCTTCCATCTTGATTTCTAATTCTACACAAATACAATTTATTAATACACTATAATTTTTTTTATCAAAAAAAAAAATTATCTTAACAAAATATATCAATATCCATTAACATGTAATTTTTTTTCATAACGATCAATACATAATTTTATCAATAACATACCTACATAAACTAACACATCGTTACATTGTGATTAATAATACAAAAAAATATCCTACACATGTTTGTATTATAATATAACAAAAAGGATACAACCTAGAGTCCTACACAAAAAAACATATAACATATACTTATCCTTAGCAAAAGAAAACATATAACCTACACAACAACATGCAACCTACACATGTAATTCAACATCAATATATATATATATATATATATATATATAAGTTACACAGAAAATAAATTTATCCTACACATGTGTACATTAAATATTAGTAAAAGTGTACATCGTATACAAAAACATAAACCTACACTTGCATTTCAGCAACAACAATTATATATAATGTAAGTCCAAGATACGGGATCAAATAACAATGTTCTTAGATCAATCTAACACCAGGCTAGTGGAAATCACTTTTGTGTAACTGAGATCTTGAATCTTGTATGTGTTCGGTTATTTTTCCAGAAGTGGAAAGAAAGAGGGAGTTGAGAGAGAGAGAGTTGATGAGATGTTATGGATAAGATTTGGCAAAAAGGTTGTTTTGCATGTGCATACCTTCACTATTTATAGTGAAGGTATACCATGCATACTTTTATTATATCAGCCCAATGGGCTTTCCTCAGGCCCAAACATACATAATATACGTACGAGAACATAAAATACAACCGATAACAAAATTAAATAATAAAAAAAGACTAAATAGCGTAACGAGATCCTACAATCTCCCTTTAGTCTTTAGTATTGTTTTCTTCCTTCATTCTCAATACGTCTCGTATATGAGACAACTATCTTCAAGCAGATCCTCCACAAGGTGGCGAACAAATGTGTTGAACTTTTCAACGATTTAACATCTCCTTCGATTGAGTCATAGATGGCAATGAGAGGACTCTTGTGGAGTTTCATGATGTCTTCCTTCTCAAACCGCATCAGCATATGTTCATCAAACAAACGGAAAGCCTTGTACCCTGCATCTCCTCTGCATCGGATTACAGCTTCACCGGTCTCGCTGTTTAAACTCCTAATGTGAAAGTCCTTGAGTGTGTCTGGCTCAAAGGGACCACCAATGAAGAAATTAGGTCCATCTTTTGGCATTTCATATCTCAAGACCTTTTTCTTCTTTCCAGTAAGAGCATCAAGCTCAGTAGGATGTCTTCTCATCTTTACCTTGTTGAGTTCTAGTGTTGGATAACCGGCATTGGCTTAATGGTGAACATGATGTGTGAACCATCCATGTAATCCCTCCTTCGTACCATTATAACCAGTTGCTCTTCTAAAGAAGTTCAAGTCGAGCTATGATACTGTCTTCATCTCGGAGTGATGCAGGTATGTGAGGGTTCTGTTTTCTGTTCTGATCATCCAACATTGACTGTCACTGTTCCACTGAGTGTACATGATGGGAGACTCATCATGAAAGGAATCATTTTGGTATCAGGAACTATAGTACTTGTTCACATAATGAGTTGTCTTTTGTTTCCTCTTGGACACATCAGTAGCAGCTTTGGCTGGGAGAGCCACAACGGTCTCAGACTCTTTCTCCGGAACCTTGTCACCACGAACAGGTGTGTTTGGTATCGGAGAGTAATTTATTTCTTCATCATCAAAGTCTTCTTGTACCGAAGATAGGGTACCCACACATTGATTAACATTGAAAACATTTGAGAAGTCTTTCTCCACCACAACGTTAGTGTCTCTTATTATTTGTGCAGGATCAGCAGAGGAAGGATCATCCTGCGGAATGTCATCAGTGGAGATGCTTGTTTACCCACTCCACTTCCACCACCAACTCTGCCATCTCCATCACCATTATTATTATTGTAATCCGAGCCACTATCATTGCTCGGATCTTTGTCAAAACTATCAAGAAGATCATCATTATCCTCATCAGAATCCTCATCAGAATCCTCCTCCTTATCATCATCAGTTTCTTCATCACTTTCTGCTTCATTCACTCCAACATCCAGAGTTATAGCAACTTGTATACCAACAGTACCACCATGCACAATTGTGAAAACCACAGTTTCACCACCACTCGTAACCATCACACCGGCTAGCAGCACAACTAGGACTAGCCATAGCAGACTGTCATTTATATCCTTTATTTCCTTCTTTCTCATCCTTGGAATTCACCCAACCTCCAAAAATCGACCTCAAATGGTTCTTTAGATCAGCAACGTCCTGATCCATCATCTTCATGATTTATGAGGCTGCAAGATATTTGTTGGCTAAGTCTTCATTAATATTTATTTGTACTTCATTTTAACAATCTTGTTCTTCTAACTTTAACTTCAGTCTTTCAATCTCAGACGTTAGCTCAGCATTTTCTCCGATAAGATTATCAATATTCGTCAATGATCTTTGATCACTCTCAAATAGACCGATTCTAGCCTCCAGTCGCTCAGTCTCACACAACACCTTGTCGGTCTCGTTCTCCAAATAATCCTTCAGTTTTGCTTCGAGGCGAGAAGACGATGGAAAGTCACTCTCTATTAGGAGATTCTTGATTCCAGCCTCAAACCCTTATCATGTTGTTGAGCGAGTGATAGTGATTGATCAATCATAAATTTTGTTGATTGTTCACTCATTTTTGGAGAGTCTCAATCCACAGTCTTTGACTCTCTATGAGAGATTTATCAATCTCTCGTTAACTCTCCAATTTGGCAACCCTTTCTACCAATGCTACCTCCTTTTTTATCTGATCTTTCATGAAGTCAATCATCAACAATTCTTGTTGCTTTTCATTAGATTCATCCAGGCCCTGAATCCTTTCAAGGATAGGATCCGGGTACACTGGAGTCTTCGTATACTTTCCACTGGACAATGGTGTTCGGGTTAGGAAAGAAGGTTTGGTAGTTATGAGAGGAGTGATTGATTGGGTAGGTTCGGTCGAGGATTGGATAGGTATTTTTATGGTTTGGGTTTGGGTTTGGAATGGGGTGGTTAGAGATAGAGGTAGGCTAATGGGTTCAGTTGTGGTTTGAGTTATAGGAGTAGTGTTTGCTTGGTGGTGGGTGGTGCGGTAAGGTGGAGGACCAGTAGGTGGAGGTTCTAAGGGAAGAGGTAAAATCTGGTGACCCTATGGGTGAAGTAATTTTTGGTGGTGATAGGGTTTGTTGGATTAGTGAGGTGTGGGATGGTGGGGGATAGGTAGGTTTTCAAAAAAGGAGGGAATGGGCTTTTCTTGTTTGGAGGGAGAGATATCGGGTGAGGTAGCAGGTGAATCAAGTAATGTAACATCTAGGAAAAAACCCATATTTATTTTGGGTTAAAATTGCCAATTTTGAAAGTTGAAGGATTAAAAATAATCTCAAAGATAAGTAAGGGGAAGAATGAGATAAAGAAAAACAAAGCATTCTTATGTTAAGGAAATAAGAAAAATCCATCCCACATGGAAAGATGGAAGAAAGTGGAAGCATTCCATATGGGTATAAATAAGGAAAATATACTTTCATCCCACATGGAAACAAACAAAGAAATGGAAGCTCTCTGTAAGGAAGTAAGTTTCTATAGAAATGTTTTAATGTGACTAACCACTCTCCAGAGTCCTAGCGGAGGGTGCGAAGCACCCGACGCGCACGGACTCGGACTCGGACTCGGACTCGGGCGATGGGTGATGGGCGTAATGTGGCGTTTTAATGGCGCACTTGGCACTTCGCACGCTCACATCGCTGCGAACCGCATAAGGGCCGCTTTAGTATTTTTGGAAGATGGAAATATGACCAAGAAGTGGCAAGTTATCAAAGACGAAGGACCAAAAGTGAAAAATCTGATTCCAGGACCCATCGCGCTACGCGATGAGCCCAGGAATAGCATCATCGCGCTACGCGATGCTTTTCCCCAGAAATCAGAAAAAAGGGGGCGTCGCGCGATGACCAAGGATCAAGGGGCATCGCGCTACGCAATGACCCCGTTAAGCAACCAGTGCCACGTGTCAACCCGTGACATCATCCCAACAATTGCGGCGTCGCGCTACGCGATGCCATAATGCAAGGGACCATCGCGTACCCAATTTTGGCTATAAAATGGGAGGCTCACGGCACTTCCCAACTCACACCTCAACACACATTTCACACACTTTTTCACACACACTAAACCTCGGTTTGCGTGCCGACCTCGTGGAACGTGTCAAGCTCTGAAGCTTTGATGGTTTAAGCTGTAGTACGCAATATAAAGTAGTAGGGCCGCTCGTTCGATCTTAGATAACCAAACACCCACGTGAGGTGGGAGTTCTGATTAAATATTATATTATTATTATTATAATAGCTTAGACCATAGTCGGGGGTGTAGCCCAAACCTTGATCACTGTTAAATATAATATAACTTTTCATAAGCAAGGGTTATAGTTAAATTATTGTTTCTTCACGATTAAGAAACGCAATCAGTTATATGCAAAGGTTATAGTTAAATAGTATTTCTTAATGATTAAGAAAGATACTATTTATTCACACAGGTTATAGTTAAAGTAATGTTTCTTCTTGAAGAAGAAACATGGTATAAATGTTTCTTCCTGAAGAAGAAACCTGATATATAATTAATAAATAAACAAAGGGACTAAATGTTCACATGTTTTATACAAACAAATAAATTATCAAGGTTACAGCTATACAAAACAGACTACGGGGTTTGAAGCTAGATCATTGATCTAGATATTTATACAAATGTTATACTCGTACTATAGGTCCGAGATAACAGCCAATCACTCAATCTGAAAGTTGAAAACAGAAATAGGAATCAGTAACAGAAACTGATTTACAGACAGGGGTCAGTAACCGAAACTGATCAATACACAGGAATCGGTGTCAGAAACTGATTACAATCATAAAAGGTGAATACGCCCTAAAATTTTACAACTCTTTTAGAGTCTGAACTATTTACATAGGATTTACGAATCCTTAAAACTTTGTGTTACAATAATAAGAAACGGACATACTCAGATTAAGAGTATACATGTGTCTGGATCCATACATACATGGTGACTCGGATTTCCCCGAGGCCATGCATATCATCAAACATGCCTCTGGTAGTCTACGGGACTGATCAGAGAAATGATATTGTGTATATGATTAATTGTACATGTACTTAGGGTAATTGTAACCCAATTGAGTTGGGTGCCTAATGAGTATTGTCACAAAGGTATTGTTATTGTTTACCCACTAGTATTATTGAGTCAGCGCCATTCACCGGCTGTGTGCTGACGTATTTTTTTCCCCATATTTCAGGGAACTATAAAGAATAGAACTGACAGACAGGAACTGATAGAAGATTGGAGACATAGTCATTAGAGGTGATCTGATGGCTCAGATATTTTAGTTAAATATTGTAAAGAATCATATTTTGAAATAACAGGTATTGAAATAACAAAACGGGTATTCTGACCCGACATTTTATAAATGAATATTTTATTAAAAGGCTTCCGCTCATATTTTGTCAAATATTGAAATGGGTAATTGAACTCATTATTTTATATAAATAAATATTAAAATTTTAAAGACTTCTGCTATTAACCCGCAACTCTGATATATTTTCAAAACTGGATACCAACTAACGGGCGTCGCACCCAGGCCCTAAGTCAGGGTGTGACAAGTAATTTCCTAGGGGTATGCTTGGTTTTTTGTTTGGTTTTGGGAGTCTTAGTTTGTTTGCCTTTTTAGCAGCTAGAGTACGGGACAAAGTAGTAGGCGAGGTAATGTAAAGATCAGGTAGTGTGGTTTGTGGTGGAGGTGTGGTTACTAGGGCTGGTTGTGAGGTGATATGTGTCTGTGTCAGAGTGGAAGTAGGAAAGATTACCTTCAAAGAAGTTGGAATCTTTGAGGAGGTGGGCTTCTTGGAGTCCCCGACCTTCCATAATCGCTTGAAGGGAGGTTCGGGCTCCTCTTCTCATTCAGCTTGAGGTAACCTGCCAATAAAAGGCTTACTAACAGCCTTCCTCTTTGTCTCACTCTTGCCTTTTTTACTTCTTTCTATTTCAGTCTCTAGTTAGGTCTTAGTGGCCTCATCAATAGTGTCCTTCTCATCCCCATTATCATCATCATGATCATGATCATCATCATCATCATCACCACCATCATCACCATCTCCACCAATTTCTTCATCATCAGGTTCGGTTTCAGCAAACAAACCGAACTTTATGCCGTGAACTTCTCCTTGATATATATATCCTCCTCAGCCGGGTGGATCCAACATGGCTTTGAATATAGTTTGCTTCACCACCTTCGCATGGTGAGGCTCGATCGGAGGAAGTTCGTTCCCCCTATCATTAAATAGTACAGGGTAAACGGGTCTTGGAACTTCGGGCATAAGATCATCTGAAAGCAACTGAACAAAAGGGAGGTTTTGACAAGTTAAGGGCAAACTGGGTTGGAATTATGGCACATCTTACAAACCAAATTAAGTTCAAAGATTTCAGACACTTCTTTCTGTGCATGCATGCAAACACTTTAACCAACAATCCTTGGATAATTGTAGGTCCATGAAACGAGATCAAACAACAATGTTCTTGTCAGGACCGGACCTGGTGCAAACCTTACTAAGTTGACAAGAACACACAGATCTATTGAGCTAAAGGCCACCTAGATATTCGGGCGGAATCAGAATTTCCAAGCCTTAGGATTAAAGGTTTATGCAATAATAGATAATCAATAAGGAACAAGATAGACAAAAGATTCACTATTATTGATATATCGTTTCAACGTAATAGTGATATTCAATGAAGAGAGTGTCTAGGGTTTCGTGACATTGGCTGTACGAGGAGACAATGAGAATATTCACTCAGGTGTGTGTGCCCTCGTATTCAGCAAAAGAACCGTCATTTATTGATAACCCAGTATTCTGTTTATAGACCCTGACATTCCTTCTAGAAGCCCTATCATTACATAATGAATGACTAAAATAAAACACAAGTGTAAAAAAGTCTTCAAGTATGATATATATTGTTTGAGCAGACCTGATATGCACAGCATGCTCAATGCGAGTCTTCGAGCACACTTTACTTAGAATATTTTCTGATAGAAAATATTCTCCTCCAACATGCTTCAATATTCTTGACTAATCCTTGCTTTTCTCGAATAAGTCCATCGGGCACGCATATTCTTCTTGATGTCTTCAATCCTGCCTTAGAGACTTATTTGAACAATCTTCAGCATACTCGGATGCATAGCTTGCTCGGGACTGAACTATGCTCAAAGTCTATACTTAGAACATTTGACATCTTCTTTATTGCATCCATGCTCGACCCATCAATGTGCTCGGAGCACTTGGTTTAAGCTGGATGATCAAGTTGTTTGCTCAATTAGCAATCCATAGTTGATGAAGAACACTTTTTCTCGGCGAAGTGTAGCTTGCTCGAAGCCTTCAACACTTAGAAGAATATACTGAAGTAGCTCTAAAACACCATGCTCGAGGTAGTAGAATCATGCTCGATGGTCCAAGCTTGCTCGAAGTCCATTAACTGATTTCTTGAGGAGGTTGAGATGATTCCAATCTTCCTTGTAAATATCCGACTCAACAATCTCCCCTAGATTGGAACAAGCTCAAATGCATCAAAACATACCTACATATAGTTACAAATGTATTAGTTTTATAAGATAGTCAATTTAAGCAAAAGTCCTTACATTACATGAAGGGAATTCTGCCACTTGGGCATTACACATTAGATTTACATATCATTCATAATATAGATCAAAGTACACTAATAAAGAACAAAATCAAAAGATAGACAAGAGTAAATAGATAATCCAATTGCTCCACTCTTGCTATCTTCTTCCCTGGCTCCTTCTCAGCCTCTTTCTTCTTCCTTAGGCTTACAACTGCAGCCCTTTGCTTGAACATTTCCAGTTCTACCCCATCCTTAAAGTCCAAAGGAACTTCTATTTTAACAATGTCTCTAAGATCTTTGATGTGTATAAACTGCAACTCATCATCATTAGCAATAGTTCTTCCCAAGGAGTTTATGAGTGATACAGAGTTACTTTGCCTGTTATATGTAAGATGAACAATTTGTCCATCTTGTTGAACATGTGAGTTTGGCTCTTGCATCTCTCTTCTCATTGCCAAACACTCTCTTAATGTTTGTCTTTTTAAGCTTGAGCTGCTGGCTTTGAGTGTTCCCTGCTTTTTTTGATTCCCAGAGGGAGAGCTCAGACAAATGTACTTCACTTTTCCTTTACTCCTTTTTTCCCTCTCAGCTTCTGTATGGTACTTTCTTTGTTTTTGTTTGAGGAATGGAAATCCATTTTCAGATTGTTCTTTTAAGAATATTTAAAGATCATTCCTTGTTGGCCAGCAATTTGGTTCCTGTGTTGATTGTCAAATAAGTCTAGCTGAGCCATCTTTTGTAACTGTTCTCTTGAAAAACTTCTGAAATCATCTCTGAATATAATAAGAGTCTCTTCACCATCTTCAGTAATTACCCTCAAGGTCTTTGATCTCTTGTCGAAATAGAGATTTGTGGGCAGGTTTAAGTTTCTTGGTGGAGCTTCAAGCCTTACAATCTCTTATCTTACAACAAGTCCACTAGACTTGTTGAAGATGTTTGTTTTCCAAATCTTCTTTCTGATTCTTCATATAATTTTTTGATCTCATCTCCACTTTTCAATACCAAATCTATCATTTTAGCTCCTCTCCTGCATAATGTGCTAGTCATTTCAGCCCTTACCTCTTCTTCTCTTCTCAACCTTTCTGCTAATATCTTTCTTGGGTTTCCAAGAATAGCCTCCGCTCTCTATTATATGTTTCAATCAACTACTCATGAGGCATGCTTTCAAATTCAGCTTCTGTCATACCCTTTTGTAATAGTATAGCTTTTAAAGTTTTCACTCTCTCTGGGTCGTTGAACCACTCAACTGCTTCAGCCTTCTTCTTTTCTGCCTCCTTTCTTTCTTTGTCTAGCTTTATCTTAAGTTTTCTTTCTCTTTCATATTTGGCTGAGCACTTTCATCTTCATGTGACTCTTTTACCATCTGTACTTTTCTTTTCAGCTCTTCTAAATTCAGGTTTATGAGAGAGTCATAGCTGTATCCATGCAGTTGCAGGAATTTGATGTCTTTGTGTTTCTTCTTTAACTCCTCATAATCCCTACTGTCTTTGGCTTCCTTTTCTTTTCTGATCTTTTCCACATAGTTTGCAGTGTTTTCAATTAAAGCATTCTTGTACATTTTGTCAAAAACTTCAAATGTTAGGCGATTTAAGTATGAAGGAGAATGTCCGGCTTTCAAGAGGAAGGTTCTTCTTGTTTCTCTGCTCCATCCCTCTGCAGCCTCTGTGATACTCTGTCTTGTCATGAAGTTAAAGTGATTTTGATCAAAGCCAAGACTTAACATATATGCTTTATCCTCCTTTTCTCTCTTTTCTCCCCTATCCTCATCTTCTTCTACTTCAATAGTTTCATCAAGGTTGTGCAGTGGCTCAATTATAGGTTCTTCAGCTTGAGTGATTATTGGCTCACAACAACCTTTGGCTTGTGTTTTCTTTTGTAGAACTTCTTGACTGATTTTTTTCTTTAGGCCTTTGGGGTCTGTATCTCTGGTGTTTCTTTTCTTTTCACAGATTCCCTAACCTCAGTCTCTGGCTCATCAATAATAGCTGGTTCTGTCACCATAGGTTCAATAACCATTTCAGCTGGTTCATCATCAATAACTTCTTCAACTCTAGGCTCTGGTTTGTCTTTGATTAGCAGCTGGCTAGCCTTCCAATGTTCTTCTCTTTCTGCTGCTTGAGCCCTTTTTGCTGCAGCCACTGTCTCTGGTGCATGTTCGTCAGGATTCAAAAGAATGTCATAGTATGTCCTGAGCATGACCAGTTGAGCAATAAATTTTACATACTTATCCCATGGCATCTTTGGTCCTTCATCCTTTTTAGGTTCTTCTCTAACTCCAAGACCAAACTCAGTTTCAGTTTCAGTTTCAGGCTTAGACTGTGCAAGTTTGGGCTCAGGCTGTGCAAGTTTGGGCTCATCTTCAGTTTGTGCCATAGGAGTTGGTTCTTCGAATTGTTTCCTTTTTAACTCCTCCATGGTTCCCCTATAGCCTCATCATCCATTCTTTTCAATATTTCTTCTTCATAGCAATCAGAGTCTCCAACACTTCCTGATCAATCTCCTCCTCTTCTTCTTCTACAACTTTCATTCTCTCCCTTTCTTCAATTATCATTCTTACCACTGTCTTAACAGATTCAGCCTCAGCTATATCAGGGTCATTAATCTCATTTCTTTCCAGTATTTTATCTCCAGAGGTCACTCTTGGAGTGGCTTTTGGCTACAAATCTTCTTCATTTTGAGCAACCCCTTTCCCTTTTAATTTCCTCCTTTCAATTTACTCTGGGTTTCTTCTTCAATTTCAGACTCCCCCTCTTCACCAGCATCTTTCTCTTCTTCCTCTTCTTCATACTCTTTATTTATCATGTTTAGAGAATTTGAGGTTCCCACTTCAGCCACTTCATCTAGCCTCAAAATAAGTTTCATTGTTTAGTTTTAGAGCATTAGCTTCTTGATCATTCTCCCCCTGTTTTGGTGCATCTGAGGTCTTCTCAACCTCAGCCTACTCCAGGGTTCAAATTCTTTGCAAAGCATGTTGCAAAGCTTGCTCTAGGGCCACATTCTTCCTCTCTAAGAAGGCATTCTTTTCCTTAAGCATAATATTTTCAAATTCCAATTCTGCATTCTCATAGATAATATCATAAATGTTTGGGCTTGATGATGGTGTTTCTTGGGTAGGCTTGAGATCAGGTTTAGAAAATGGTTCAGGTGAAGAGGTTTCTGGTGAAGGTACATTGTAGATTTCTGGTTTGGTTTGTATGCCTTGGGATATTGGAATGGTTGCAGATTGAATAGGTTCATGTAAAAGTAAAGTTGATGGTGTAGGAACATATGTTTCTTTGGTAGATTATTTGGGTGGTGAAGAAATGATTGGTTTTTAAGCAGGTTCTGGTATTGGTGAAATTGATGGTGTTGGAAATGATGCATCTTGAAAGGTTCAGGGCTTGAATTTGATTGGTTCAGTAGCGGTAAGGGATGAGAGAATTGTATCATGTGCTGGTTCAGATACAAATGAGGAAGTATCTTCGTTATCTTCAACATGATCCGGGAATCTGATGGTGTGATCTTTTGGATAGTATTAGTTACAATTGAGACCACATTAGCAACAAAAACATCATCATCTAGTTGGACAGTTGCCACTTCACTAGAACCCACAACTAGTTCATCCATTGGTTCATCAACTTCTGCAGCTGGTCCACTATCACCCTCTAGATTTTCATATGAACATCTGGTTCATGACCCACAAACACAACCATTTCATTGCCAATCGGTTCAACAACCGGTTAATTTACTTCAAGATTATGTTCCATGTCTTCATCATAGTCAGCTTAATGTTCAATTTGTTCTACAACAGGCTCATCTATCA
The DNA here is from genome assembly GCF_021521415.1 of Bidens hawaiensis. Classification (NCBI taxonomy): domain Eukaryota; kingdom Viridiplantae; phylum Streptophyta; class Magnoliopsida; order Asterales; family Asteraceae; genus Bidens; species Bidens hawaiensis. Next base: position 30,037 of record NW_027503306.1, read on the forward strand.
GTTGTTCTGCCTGTGTTCAACAATTTCAAGTTCATTATCAGCACCATCATCACCAGCACCCTGATTATCATCATCATCATCATCATCAGAATCTTCATCACCATCATCAGAATCTTCATCACTCTCATCCTCTTCTTCTTCATCTTCAATTTGTTTAGGTGAGGCAGGTACTTCCATCACCTCAATATTTGGATCAAGCAACCAAGGAAGGATGTCCCATTCAGCATTCTCATCAAATTGACTTCTTGCTCCCTTGATTCTCTTGTATATATTTCGATCTTGCAGCCTTAAAGGTTCTCCAGCCAAATTCAGACCTTGTAAAGATCGATTAATTATGATCTGCAAAAACCTAGGATACATCAAAAACTTCTGATTTCCTTCCTTCTCGGCATTGCTCACCAACCCATTGAAGATAAATCTTGAGAAGTTGAATGGTTGGTGAAATAATATTGCTACTGTCATGGTAGCTAACTCCCTGCTTAGCAAGGTCCATGTTCCCCTTCTAGGTGATAAGGATTGAATTACATGATGAATCAGAAATCTGTACAGCAAAGAAAAGCTCCCCTTCTGGAATTGACCCTCATGGACAACCCCTTGATAACCCTTCGTCTCTTGGAATATCGTTAACAATCTTTGGGTTGAGTATAGAGGCTGCAAGTTATGGTTGTCATTTAGCTGCAATGCCTCTCTAATAGATGCCTCTATGACTTCAATATCTTGA
>NW_027503307.1:0-19612 GCF_021521415.1 Bidens hawaiensis
GTGTATTCTTGGCCTGCTAGGTTGGTTAATTTCAACCCTGCGCCTGAACCCTCGTTACTGGCTGCTCCATCAGTGTAGAGTCGCCAGACATCATTGATCACCTGTGCTGGGGAGGGTTGAGCCTCCTCCTGACACTCTTTCTCTCGCGAAGCAGGGACTTCTACAATAAAGTCGGCCAGGACCTGGCCTTTCATAGCTGGTCTTGGCTTGTACTTTATCGCATATTCCCCCAACTCAATTGCCCATTTGGCTAGACGTCCCGATAATTCGGGTTTGCCTAGAACGTTTGCGAGTTTGAAGTTGGTGAGAATGGTGATTGGGTGACCCTGGAAATATCGTCTTAGTCTGCGTGAAGCTTGTACAAGTGCTAAGACTAATTTTTCCAGGGTGGAGTATCGGGTTTCTACGTCTGTTAGGACACGGCTAACATAGTAGATTGGCATCTGGATGCCTTTCCGCTCTGCTAGCAGGACTGCTCCGGTTGCTCTATCTGTGGCGGAAAGGTATAGGCTTAATTCCTCCCCCGTTTCTGGTGCTGTGAGCGTTGGGAGTTCAATCAAGCGTGACCGAATCTCCTGAAAAGCTGCTTCCACTTCTGGTGTCCGGCGGAAGTGCGTTTTCTTTAAACAGTTTCTCAATGTTGACACGAAAGGAAACGACTTATCCGCATGGTTTGCCAAAAGCGGTTAAGTGCAACTAGTCGTCCATTCAGTGTCTGAGCTTGCTTGATGGTAGTAGGTGATTCCATTTTGATAATGGCTTCGACCTTTTCAGGGTTCGCTCTGAAGCCATCTTTAGTGACGATGACCCCTAAGAACTTCCCTTCTTCCATCCCAAAGGAACACTTGCTCGGGTTGAGCTTCATGTTTATCTTCCTGAGCGTGTTGAAAGTTTCTTCGATGTCTTTCAACATCGCTTCTGAGTCAGGGCTTTTGATGACCAAGTCATCCATGTAGACTTCCAAGTTTCTCCCAATTTGGGCATGAAACTCTTTGTCCATCAGGCGTTGATATGTGGACCCGGCATTCTTAAGTCCGAATGGCATCATTTGATAACAAAATGTGCCATCGGGCGTCCGAAAAGCGGTTTTGTCCTGATCATCAACGGCCATGTGGATTTGATGATACCCCTTATATGCATCCAGGAAACATTTAAGGCGAAACGGTGCTAACGAATCAACCTTAAGATCAATTTCGGGTAACGGATAACAATCTTTGGGGCATGCTTTGTTTAAGTCTTTGAAATCTATGCACATGCGCCATTGTTTGTTATTCTTCGGTACCATAACGGGATTTGCAACCCAGGTTTGATATCTGCTAACGCGTACGATGCCCGCGTCAAGGAGTTCCTTGACTTGGGTTCTACACGCGTTAGTTTGTTCCGCCCCCATTACTCTGCGCTTTTGTACGACTGGCGTAAAATCCGGGTCACACTTCAGCTTATGCTCTGCCTTACTTCGAGGTACACCAGTCATGTCAGCTGGTGTCCATGCGAAGATGTCAGTGTTTTTCAGTAGTAAGCGTTTGAGTAAGGTGCGCGTGGGATCAATGACTGTTGGGCCAATGGTAACGACCTGGTCAGGGTATTTGCCATTGAAGGCCCATTCTTCCGGTTCGGTGATGGTTGGTTTAGCCATCTTTGGTTTGGGTTTAGATGAGACAGATGCGATGCATACCTGGGGAATGCCGGTGATCATCGCTACACCCTCAGCTGTTGGCCATCCCATCATGCCGTGGACTGAAGATACCACGGCGTTGAATCTTGCCATCCTGTCTCTCCCGAAGAGAATGTCGTATGTGTGGTGTGGCTTCCTCATTACGACAAAGTCCACATCTTCTGTGCGGGAGCGTTTCCCGTCCGTGAGAGTGACGGGGAAAGATAGGATACCCAGGGGGTGTTTGTGCTGCCGTCGAACCCTTCCATCGAGGCGCAGATCGTTTCCAGGCGTTCCTTGTCTTCGTCATCAAGCTTGTCGAAGAACTGCCTGTACATCACCGTTGACGAGGCGCCGTTGTCAGCAAGAGTGCGTGAAGTGATGTAGTGCCCCAGCTGGCTTTTGATGACGATAGGGCCTTCTTTGCTGGGTCCTCCTGGCACTCGCGGGAAGCGCACCTCAGCTTCCTTCCACGCGCATGGTTCTGTCGTTCGTCTTTTTTTTTCCTCTGATGTTGCCAAGAACCATGTGGATGCTGATGTCAACGGGCTTTCATCCATTGCCTTTATACCGGTTATCATTCCTTCCTCCATTCTTGATTGATGCCACAAGGTGTGCAAGTCTTCCAACCTTGACGAATGTTTCAACAATATCCTTCAAGGATGTACACTCCTCTGTATTGTGACCCTTTGTCCCGTGGAAGTCACAGGATTTGCTCTGATCCGCATTAGGTCGTTGCCGGATCATTGGAGCTTTTGGCCATGGGAGTTTTTCGGTGGCAAATATCTCCGTGACGCTTTTGGTGAGTGGCGTCCACCGGTGTTTTCTGCTTGAAGGGTGCGTGTTATCCCTTCCGCCAACAAGAGGGCGAGAGCTGGATGAGGTGTCAAAGTTTACCCTTGACTGCCAAATACTTAGCTTCCTCTTTTTGTTCTGCCGAGCGATCCGAACATTGTTTTCTCTGGTCCTCTGCGTGTAGAGATGTGTACTCAGGGGAAGGTCCCTACCCAGTTGCTTCTCCGTCTCGGCAAAGCGCTTAGCCGCCGTCATGATGGCATCCCATGTGGATGGCATGCCGTTTTTACCCGTCAACGTGCGGATAAGCTCTGGGTATTCGGCCCCCTGGATGAAAGCGGCGCGAACAAGATCTTCACTTATGCTGCCCAGACTCAGCTTTTTGGAGTTGAAGCGAGTGATGAAGTCTAGTAATGATTCATCTTCCTCTCTCACGCAGTTGAGGATCGTCCACTGCTCTTCCGTATATTTCCTCTGTTGACTGAAGTGTTGGCTGAACTTGTGTTGAAAGTCTGCCCAATCATAGATGTGGTGGACCGGTAAACGATCAAACCACGCCCTGGCCGCTCCAACCGGCGTCATTTGGAACATATAACACCACATGGGTTCCGTCCAGTTACTGACGGTTGCCCCCGCTATGAATCTGTTCAAGTGATCGTCTGGGTCGGATAGACCATCATAAGTGCCGATGTTGGACATCTGTTTGGCACTTCTCGGGGCGATTGCTTCCGCAATGTCCCTTGCAAACTTGGACTTTCCCGCATTTGCAGCAGTTGGTCTAAAGGTTTTGGAGAAGTCACGTGGGTTTCCTCCCGCGTTCCTTGGTTTGAAGGTTTCTCCAAAATTCCTTCTTGGTTGGAAGTCCGTTTCCTTACACTTCCCTTTCGCCCTGTGGCGAGGGTTTGCGTCGGTGTCGGATTCCTCCCGATCATCGTCCGAGTACTCGCACTCACTGTTCATGTTGAGCTGTTGTCGAGTACTTCCGAATTCGTCAGCCTGTTGGAGTGAACGCAAGCGTTCATCCAACTCAGCTTGGAACTCTTTCCGACGTGCTTCGGCCCACGCCTTAACTTGATCGAGTGTTTGGCGAGGGAGCCTCGCCTGTTTCTCCAACTGGGCATCAGTGAACCCCAGTGAAATATTGTTTACTGCACTTGCCCCGGCTTGGGTAACCGGGGTAGTGTTCGTAAAATTTGTATAACCGTCGGTGTTCCCCCCAGAAGCTGGGGTTGTGGTTACCGGGGTTTCTTGGTCACTTACTGGCCTTGGGACCGGAGTAACGTTAACCATTTTTTCAGAAGTTTTGAAAAAACTGAGAATTAGTTCTAGCTTTTATGCACGGATGGCGCCAATGAAGAAACACTAATCGACCCCGGGCAGATTATGGATAATCTGGGGGTTAAGTAATGTTTCCCACGAGGGTTAGGTCCGGCAAAGAAGGATGTTCTTCAGATGACCTGCAAAACAGACACCGTGAGCTCGTCACTGAGAAGGGGGGGGGGTTCCTCCTTGTGACCACCCTCCGGCGTGAGAATCAGACTAGATTGCTCTGAATATAAGTGTATATTGAGAGAAATAGCTAGTGAAGGTAAGATACAAGATAATCATACCGTTCCAAGGTGTTGGAGTATTTATAGCCGAAGGTAGGTTTCCAAGCAGGTACAGCCAGCTGTATAATATTCCTGTTCTACCAACTATGGGCTACGCACGTGCCATGCTGGTTGGTGGGCAGGCAGCGGCTGATAGTGACAAGGTCGGCTGTGTACTGTTCCCTTTCCACCAACTGCAGGCTATGTGCGTGCCACGACAAGGGTTGGTGAGTAGGCAGCAGCTAATAGTGACAAACAGTACTAAAGCATGCTCCTCCTCGTACTGTTGTCGGTGAGCTGTCACCCTGTGATTGGTTCATGGGCTGCTTTGGTTAGATCTTGTCTATTTAGTCCATACCTTGGCAGGTATAGTACAAAAGATCTTCCAGAAGCATACGGACTGGCTCATTTGGGCGGGAGTATTCCCGCCTTGCTCATTCCTTCAGGTGACACTGAATTATTGAGAGTTAGTGCCTTGTGCGTGTAGCCTTGCTATTAGTGCGGGTAGCCTTCCCTGATGGCTTGTATCCGCAGCTGCGGGGACAGGCGGGGTACTTCACCATTGGGAGGCTTTCCCTGCGGTAACAGCTGGCGTACTGCGCGTAAGGTCTTCATCTCTGAGCATGGTGGGTCCTGCGGAACCAGTTGGTCCTTGCGCCGACGTCCCTCTTCAAGGTGAGTCTTGCGGGTCCAACTGGGCTCTGCTGGGACCTACCTCTTCAGATATGAACACATTGAAACATCAAATCATGTCGGTTAACGAACATAATAAAAATACATAAAACGAAACTGGAAATATATATTTATATTTATCCATATATTTATAAATAAAAACCGAAAATTTAAAACGGGTCAGATTTTAGGGTTTAAAAAGTAACGAATGTTACAGTATGTTTGTATGTGTGTAGGTATGTAGGTTTGAATGTGGCTCGGTATGTTTGTATGTGTGTAGGTACGCATGTATATGTGTGTAGGTAGGTTTAAATGTGTGTAGCTAAGACATAAATACAACCAACCTACATACATGTAGGTAACATCATAAAAAAGAGAGTGAAATTAGGGATTAATGGAGTTACACATTCACTTCTCGCTGTAATATCACTTCTCGCAAGATCCTATATATAGGGGATGGATCTTGCCAGAAGTGATATTACAGCGAGAAGTGTGAGAAGTTAATGTGTAACTCAATTAATCCCTAATTTCACCCCCTTTCGTATAATGTTACCTACATGTATATAGGTTGGTTGTATTTATGGCTTAGCTAGACACATTTAAACCTACCTACACATATATACATGTGTACCTACACACATTCAAACCTACCTACACACATACAAACGTACCGAGCCACATTCAAACCTACATACCTACACACATACACATATAAAAAAATACGTACCTACACACGTACATACGCACCTACACAATAAGAAAGGGAGTGAAATTAGGGATTAATGGAGTTACACATTCACTTCTCGCTGTAAAAAAACTTCTGAAATGATCCAATACCTATATATATATATATATATATATATATATATATATATATGGGAGAGTTATCCTAAAAATAAGTAGTTTCTTAGAAAGACTAAGAATAAATCATATCCATTGGATCTTGTTAATCATTGCTTGAGATTTAAAATTACCAATAACCGACATAGTTTTGCTATAATTACTCTTTCATCATTATAACCGTCATATTTTCCTATAATTGTTCTTTCACTATAATTTGTAATGCCAAATGTCAAAAATTTATTGGTTCATACCATTCTTAGGAAATTATTTATTCTTATTTGAACCCTTTTCTATATATATATATATATATATAACAAATAACAATACAATAAAATAATAAATACTCGATTATTACGATATTTTCTTAATAAAATTTCCCGAACCTTAAATACGGGTCGAGTAAACGAATAAAAATAATAACTGAAAAAAATCCAAGTTGTTACAACAATAACTTCAGCTCTTTAGTGTTAGCAAATAAACGTTTAAGTCTTGGTATAACTTGGGAAATACCACAATAATTTAGCTGGTGGTCCATTTTTCGTAAACATCGTCATCATATTCGTCGGTTTCATTTTTACACTTGTACCTCGATGCACCACATGTAACACATTTATGACTTTTCTCAAACTTGGTCTCTGAATAACGTACAATCATTTGGACATGCATGTATTCTTTTAACTTTCAATCCCATTTGGCACATCAACCTTTTAGCTTGGTATAAGGAAACATGTAACTCATTGTCTTTCGGAAGCAAAGCATGCAAAAAGTCTAATAAACTTGTATCACTCCATTTGTAGTTTGCCTTTAAGTTAAATAGTTTCCACACAGCACCAAGTTTAGAAAAGTTCTCTTAACGTGCATATACTAGTGTTCTGAATCAGCAAATATTGGTTGTACTTTTTTCTTAATCATTATCACCACAGCACCAAGTTTAGAAAAGTTCTCTTAACGTGCATATACTAGTGTTCTGAATCTGCAAATATTGGTTGTACTTTTTTCTTAATCATTATCACCAATATTGTTTTCCAAATCGTCGAGCATGTCCTTTAAATTATCATTATTCTCATTTAAATGGTCGTCTTCACCATCTAAAATCTCATTATTCTCATCATCATCGTCACAATCTAAACTCTCATCATCATCATCGTGATCGTCATCGTCCTCGTCATTATCATCATGACTTTGTATAGAATATAAATATTAAACGTTTTAAATAGTAGAACTTAATTTTATGGTTATGACTTTTTATAGCGGTTTTCATAAAACCGTTTTAAAAGAATAAACAGCACTATTGTTATAAGTGTTTATGTAGTAGTGTACATACACACCAACTAATGACTAACAAGTAATACATATACATCAGTATCAAAGAAGCATGATGCGTATCAACTTGGTGAGGAAGAATAGTGTAGCATCTAGATGAAACAGCTATGGATCAAGCATTCATATTAAAATAACATTTAAATCATCTTCATCTTTAACTACCCCACTCAAAAAAAAAAAAAGAAAAAAAAAGTCTAACATGCAAATCAAACAGTGTGTTGATAACCAACCAAACTCCTCATAAATAAATCAGCAAGTTGATTCGTTTTGTGCTAGTTTGAGATAGGTGAATTAAACCATCTTGAAGTTTCTCACGTACAAAATGGCACCTTAACGAAACGTGCTTAATCGGTTCATCGGTTCATGAAAAGCCATATATATAGCAATATGAATCGCAGCCTGGCTGCCACATTTGAGAGGAACAATGGTACGACCATGAATGTAAAACTCATAAAACAAGCGAGTTAACCAAGCTAACTCATGGGTAACCCGCCAAATGAAATGATAATCGGCCTTGGCAGAGATAAGAGAAACAATAGGTTGCTTCTTAGATTTCCAAGAAACAGAATTGTCGCCCAACAGTCGTGTGGTAAGACATGATGCCCGATCAAAATCACGATAGGCTGCAAGAGCGAAGTTTGGGTTATTGACTTATTGTTGTTGAATAAGCCTTTGAAAGAAGTACCTTTCACATAACTAAGGGCATGCATGCATGAATCGAGTTAGAAATTGAAAAGCAAAGGCCAAATCAGATCCAGCATGGGTTAATTAAGTAATTCAGCTTCCCAACTAGCCTCGTATACGCTAGGATTTGTGAAGGCTTTAAATTATTTTTGGGCTTGGACCCAAATTGGTGACAAGGAGAACAAGGGCTAGGGCCCGCTATTGTTTTCTTGTTCATCAAGTTGTTACCCCTTATGTAATTGCAATTTTTGCATCTTATCAATAAAATAAACTAGTTGCAGCCCATGGTTGTAGGTAGGGGTGTTTAAATTCGTCCAGTGTTTCGAATAGTGAATTTTGATATCTGAATCCGAAATTTCGGATATCCGAGTTTGGATTCGGATCATCCGATTGGATAAAAAAAAACAACCAACTTCGACTAAAGATACAACAAAGATTGAAACAATGCAACAAATCTTATCATCAATTCATCGTATTTCAATATTGAGGATGCATACAAAACAGACACATAATTACTCAACATATTTATCATTTCAAAACAAGCGGCCAAATTGATTTAGGGGAATTTACAGAGACGAAGCAATGAGGATAATACAAAGTGAAGACGAAGCCACGATGAAGATACAAAGCCAAGACGCGAAGGTGTGATAGGAACCGATTCGAGATGGTCAATATCCCAAGATAGTTAATCCGTAGAGTGGATCAAGCTCCAAAGAAATAAAAGAAAGAACAAGACATTTTATTTCATAATATTCTGTTTTTCATTAATGAAGTTTAGTGGCCTTTTATAGGCTACATACAATGCATGGAAATAAAATAACTACACTAATCCACTACTCTAAAGAAAAGGAAACATTCAAAGAAATTGCAATTAAAACAAGAGATGCATATCAGGTAAGGGAAACGCGGGAACATTCTAATATAAACTTGTGATCCAGTTTGGCACCGGGTTGTGGGTCGGGTTACGGTGGCTGTCAACCAAGAATCGAACGGGAGTAAAGCAAGATTAGAGGACGAGAGACTTTGTAGATCTAGATCTGGACTTTGAAGTTTGAGTCTTATCATTTTAAAAAATTATTAATATTTTTTATATATTTATAGAAAATTTCGGATATTTAGGATATCCGAAAATTTCGAATATCAATATCTGAATCCAAATCCAAAAATTTGGAAATTTGAAAATTTGGATATCCGAAATTTCGGATAATTCGGATTCGAAATTTCGGATTCGGATTTATTTGAACACCCCTAGATGTAGGTCATCTACTGGGACTGAACCACGTAAAATTCTTGTGTTATTGTTATTTCTATTTACCGTGTGATAATCATGTGTGCTTGCTTGTGTATTTTTCCGCTGTGTTGCGTTGTCCTAACACTATAATCTAAAGGTTTATTAAGAACGGGGCATTCAGGAGTTTAAAGTTATAAATGCAATTTGAAAGGAGAAGGGATAGAATAGTTGAATTCCTCATTTTTCTCTTGTCTGATTTAGGAATGTGCTTGGAATGGTACTAGTGTCGATCCCAAATATTTAAAATATTTGGTATCGGTATCGAAATGTTCGGTTCAGTACTAGTATCAGATCAGATATTTCGTGCAAAATTTAGGAAATACGGGTACCGAAAACTCTAAAATTGGTACCGACAGTACCATATCTGGTACCGAAAACGGTCATCCTTTGTCTGATTGTCGTCTAGTATTCTGTAATTTAGTTCTTAGTCTATTATATTATCAACTCGATGACCGGTCCAATCCCATTTTCATAATTCATAATTAAGAAAAGAAAACGGGAAGAAACATTACCATTCTCTTCAAAATACACAATGTTTCAATATAAGTTAGCATTACAATTAAGTACTTTACAAAATATCTAACGCCTGTGATTATTTGTGATCGAGCATACAATAAAGTTGTGAATCCGAGTTTGTTTTCCGATAAGACGGAAGATTTTCCACAATTTCAATATCCCACAACATTTTTTCTGTCGCTTTTGGTCTATGCGGGTTGTCATGCGTAATATTATTCCTCCAAGGAGGTAACCCGTGTGGGTTCTAAGTTGAACCTGAAACCCGTCCCGTAACGGCTCCCAATTCACACTTCCATCCAAATCCGGTTTTAATTCTGTCTGAACGACCTTTTTGCCCTTAACCCCTTGAAGAAACGGCGTGTTTGACGCCATTAGGTATTTTCCATAACAACTTTTAAACCGTATGTATTTTTCTCCCGTAGGAAAAACCTCCCATTCAGCTTTTTCGGTTGTTCCATCGCGATCTTGAATAACCGTTTGCTCGTCATCGTCGGCTATCATATATTTGTCTTTTACGGTTCGAAGACGGATCGTTTTCGCTTTTTTAAATAGTTCCATGTTCTTGAATTTGATTGTCCCATGAATTGTGTGATTCTAACATGCTGCAAAATGTTGAATTGGGACTTTAGAAATTATTTGGTTTTTGTAATGGGTGGAGGATGATAATATAAAAGGAAATAATCAAATAAATATGAGTGATTCTGGATTTTTGACTTTTTGACTGTGATTCTGACGTTGACTGTTAATAATGTTTATTTTCTCTCTCAGTTGACTGGACTTTGCATGTCACGTCACGTGAATGATAGAATCTTTGTTTTTTAGAGTAAAGACATATTTGTTTTGTTGTCGTCACTTCATGGAACCTAACTATTTAAACCCATTTTAACTTTTAAACTTTTCTATTATAATATATAATGTTTTTCTATAGAGTCAAATACATTATTACAATTTTACAATTATTTTTTTTACTATATAATAGGTACAAGTTAGTTTATAATAAAAGATAAAGATTAAAATAAACAAATCTTAACAATATTTTGATAAAGCTAAATATATTTATGTAAGTGAGGTCTTTGCATTGTACTTGTATGAAATGATAGATTGGTTATAAGTGTAAGAAAGAGAAAATATTATTGTTAATTATTAAATTTTGGTAAGATACAGTTCACTTTTTTTAATTTTTTTAATTTTTTTTGAAAAGATTGTGAAAGGAAAAGAGAGAAAAGATAATGATAAAAAAGATTAAAAAAATATATTATTTATTTGAAAAGAAAATATAAAAAGTAATGATTTTTAATGTAATTAGAGGCTACACTGAATGCTCTTAGCAAACAACCTTCACCCATTGGTTCATTAAGAATATATTAGTATGTTTCAACTAGAGTGAACAAAATTTTAAATGAAAAACAAATTTAAATAAAAAACATTTAACTAAAATAGGGCGAATTTTTTTTTAAATAAAAATCAAATTTATTTTTACTTCCCGTGACTCATCCAATACAATGTTTAATAGACTATGTCTCAGTCACTAGGCCACCAACCACAGTACACATTACTAACTAGAAATATGGAATATCTGGTTATCCAAATTGAAAGAATGGTGTACATTGTTATTTATTTTTAATATAATCCTACCTTGCCTTTTTTCATAAAAAGTAAATAAAATAAAATCAACCAAACTAGTTAAACCCGAAAAATTTAACCCAGTTGAGTAACTGACCAACATTCTAACTGATCATACCTTCAAAGTAGGGATGAACATTTTCGGTACCGTCTTATGACCATTTTTTCACACCTCAAACCAGTTGAACCAAACCATGACACACAGTCCCACCACAATAACCGAGCCACGGCAGCCACCATCAATTAGCTCATGATGGTCATATCTAATGGCGGCTTGGTACAATCTAAACCACCAACAGAAACATGCACATCCACAGTTTTACATACAATTATTCACACAATACTTAAAAGCAGCAAAAACACCAAACCATTAAACTATATCAACTGCAGCCAAAAACATTCACACATAAATCCATGAAAATAAAACCGCTAATCGGTAAGTTAACATAAACGACATCAAAAGCTCCTAAGCAGCACAGCCTCCACACATGATGCCCCTGTTATCATCAAACAAAAGTTTTGAAAAAACGCGACCCACAAAACGAAAACTTTAAACACATCTAAAAAATATATATAAAAAAATGGTGTAACACTTACATAAGCGAGCAACCGGAGCTTTTACGCCTTTTGTGCCTCATCACCTCCTTCCGCCTTGGCGGTTGAAGAACAACCTTAATGGCGGTATCAAAAACCGCTTTCACATTCTAAAAAACAAAGGAGTTTACTTTAAGACTAGGGGTGCAAACGAGCCGAGCTACTTGAGATCGGCTCGTGAAAAAGCTCGATCGAGCCGAGCTTAAACGAGCCCGAGCCCGAGCTCGAGCCTAAAAGAAAGCTCGCTTAATAAACGAGCCTGAGCCCGAGCTTCACTTATCGAGCTCGAGCCGGCTCGCGAGCCTAAACGAGTCTGTCATTTATATATTTTTTTATTCAAAAAGGGGGTGGCGGCGCAGCTTGTTGCCCGCCTACCTGCTATGTTGATGTAATATCTATGTTTTTTACTAATATTAATATGAATAAAATAAAAAAACAATTTAGCAAAAAAAAATTATATATATTAATATATACATATATATATTTAATAATTATTAATTGGTATATATAATTTTATGAAAAATATAACTAAATAACATATATTATTTTATATATAAAAATACATATACAAACATAACTATAAATATATAAAAATTAATTAATAAATATTAAACGAGCCGAGCTCGAGCTTGAAAAACTACGAAACGAGGTGAGCTCGAGCTTTATAAATAAAAATCAAAATTAACCAAGCTCGAGCTCCGTATAAGTTAAACGAGCCGAGCTCGAGCCTGGCTCGGCTCGGCTCGGCTCATTTGCACCCCTATTTAAGACTTGTTTGTTTACTAGTAAAAGTATGAATAAAATATCATTTTTTTTGGTTTGATTTGTTTACCTGTTGAGTTTTCGAGCTGCATTCGATATAAGCAGCTGCACGGATTTGTTTCCTCAGTTCCTCACCCACCCTAATAAACATAACACAAATTATTCAATAAGAATTTTTTTTTAGCAGGGTAACAACTAAAAAGCTCAAAATATTGATATTTTAGTACCTGGGCAGATGTAATAACATTGGAACCGTAATGATCAGCTAAATATCCGTTGTCATTGCGAAGATCTAGAAGCAAAAAAATAAAACAAATACGGGACTTAATTAGTGCTTATGTTTAAGAAATCTTGAATAGGTTCTTGATTTCCAGAAATTCTAATATACTGAAGAATGTTAAAAAAAATAAAAAAAAAGTTATATAGATTGTGATATGTACCTAGTTTTGTCCCGACAAGTACTACTGGAACGTTTGGTGCAAATCGTCGAAGCTCTGGCATCCACTGTATGAAGTCATAGATAACATTTAAATTATTCGATACTCAACATTTATCCAACAAGTAAATTAAATCTTATATTAAGCCAACATTTTTTGTGCTTAAATGGTTTTTTTTATCATCAAAAATACAGTTAAAAAGATATAATATGCTTATTATATATCCATAAAGGAAACAGTTATCAATTTTTGAAGCTGAAAGTGAGACATTTTGACTTAAAAGTCAAAGCTGACTTAAATTTGTGGGAAGAAGGTAAAGATTTTAGCTTGATGAGATTATTATGTTTCTCTTGTTTTCAAGATTAAAAGTCAAATGCTAATTCATTTGACTTTAGAAAAGTCAAGATTAATTCTAACTTAGAAAGAATATACTAAATATATAAGATTTCAACTTGATTATAAGTTTTATTTTCATTTTCAAGATTCAAAATACTGCAAAAATGAAATAAATATGCTTTGACTTTTCTTTCTCCACAATGACAAGTAATCTTAGAACATAAGCCATTTGACTTTTAAAAGTCAAAACAATTCTAGTATCTACGAAGAAAGTTAACGATTTCAACTCGATCACGGTTTCTTTTTTTCTTTATCAAGATTCAAGAATCATAGTGAAATTTTAACTAAGATTCAAAAAATCAACTTTGAATCTTATAGTAACCTCATAACATTTTGAAAATTTATAAAAAGAAGAGAGCACTGAAATAAAGTGTGTACCTTTTTAAGAACATTTTCATAACTTGCCCTACTGATTAAAGAGAAAGCTAATATAAAATATGTCTGCACCTCTGTAGCTTAGTGGCCTTAATCTGCTGTAATCTTCTTGACCTTTAAATCACAAAAAATTAATTAATTAATTAATTAATTAAATTAAAATATACTACCAATTAGCCGATATATAACTACTAAATGTTACTTTTCTTTAAGTACCCTTAATGTGTCTATACAGGAGAGGCTCTAAGGTTGGGCGATGAGGGGCGCTCGACCGGGCACGTTTTTTAAGGCATAACTTTTTTTAAAAAAAAACTTGATTTTGCTATTAGCTTATTCAGTATGCCATAAACTAATTCTAATACCATTATTTTGCTAATTGTTATGTTTGTTGCTATAACTTTAATCGTCGTTTAAAAAAATTAGTTTATATTATTTAGTTCGTTAAGGCTTCAGCCTGGGTACGTGAATTCTCAAGTCGCCGTTGTACCTTTATTCAAAAACACGAAAAATAAATTTACAAGGGTAAGTTACAACATATAGGCTTAATCTGTTGTCCCACTTTGTAATTTTGACATTTGTCCCACCAGCATTGTATAAGTATACCGTACAACATATTGCGAAGTATAGTATAGTACGGTATAACCAAGCAGGTGGGACAAACGTATAGTGGGGACAACTATGTCCCACCGTATAACATAGTTTTGTAGTGTTATATTGAACGGTACAAGTCTACAATACCGGTGGGACATGACAAAGACAGAATACATATATGAAGTGGGACATCAAATTTAAACTTTTATCAGTTATATGATCTTAAATTAGTACACTGACTATTATTTTGTTTTGAGATAAATTACCAGCAGTGTCCCATAATCCCAAGTTGACAATGTTTCCATCAACAGCCACATTAGCACTAAAATTGTCAAAAACTGTTGGAATATAATCCTGCAAAATATTTAAAAAAAAATATATTAAAGTTTAAACAGAGGTAAAAGGAAACAATATCAAAATCCAAAAAATTAAACACACTGATTATAATTAGCAGAAACAAAGGTGATTTTTGAACAATAGTGACTTGTACCATGTGAAGTAAGAGTGGTACTATAAGGTCTAACTCATTAACTCAAAATAATAATAATAATAAACATCTGGTCAACCAAAATCTGATAAAGATTCATAAAAGGTTAAACCAGAAATTTAATTAGGAAAGACAGGTAATGAAGCTGTAGTGACTTGTACAGTGTGCAATACAAAGTGTACAAAGATGGTCTTCTCAGTGTTACATCAACAAAGAGTTAAAAGATTCAATCTTTCTTACAAAAATCAAAATATTTACACAAACCCCATATGAAATCAACATCTAAAGAGTAAACCCACAAATTTTTATTTATTTATTTATTTCATATTATTATTTTTTTAGAATTTATACAAAGACACTAAAACTCACAATAACAAAGCTATCAACATCTAAAAACAAATTACACTGCTAAAAAAGACAAACCCAGGAAAATAATAAATTATTGTGACTATGCATTTTCTGCTATAGTGACTTGTACATTGTGCATTAAAGTTGTACAACAAGGTTTAACCCAAAATTAGAACCTAAAATGCAAGAAAAATAAAGGGTTTTTTCTAATATGAAATGGGTATTTCAAAAAATAACATATTTCATAAAAATATATATATATATATATATATATTATATATATGTATATACTTACAGTAGGAAACTTGTTGCTAGTGTAACATATCAGCATACAAGTTTTGCCAACAGCTCCATCACCAACAGTGACACATTTTATGAACTTTGAAACACTCATTTTGTGTTCTTGAGCTTCTGCAAATATTTTTAGTGGTAATTTAATAAAAAAAAAAATACTTAAAAATAGTGTTTGAAGAAGTGAACAAGAAGATTCAGAGAGAAGAGAGAGAAAGGTTGTGCAGAAGAAGAGTGTGTTTTTTAGTATATTGCCACCTTGTTCCAAGACTGTACTTGGTTTCAAGAAAGAAAACTAAAACATTTATTAATTATTATTATGTTGCATTGTGAAAATAAGTGTGGTGGTTGTTTTATATTATGTTTCCCTATGGCTTGTCATGTTTAGATTAGTGTGCTTGTTTTCTATTTATGTAAAATAAATAATTGCTGGTCAAAAAAGTATAAAATACATTATTTGTTAATGACTTAATGTATTTATGGGTTGATTTGTATAAAAGATATAGCAAATTATTATAAAATAATTGGCATAAAAGTTAACTTTTATGTAATAAATTAATATTTTTTTTACTTTTTATGTAATAAATTGTTATTTGTTGTTTTAGAATTTTGACATGAAATGATTTGTTGGGGAAAAAATAAATGGTTTTTATTATTTATTTTTTTAAACAACTTAGATAATTTAACATTTTTATCACAATTTAAACATATAAAAAGCACATGAATATATAACACAAGCAATATGTAAATACCGGTTAGTGTCTACCACGTCTATCTCAAGTACATGAACTCGATCATCACCTCATGTTTGTGGATACCTTCGTTGGGTTGTGCATTAAATCAATGAAACTGATACCAAGGAAAAAAAAAGACGAACTAAAAAACAACGGTTTAGTTTTATGTTTTAAAACTGATTTTGCATGTTACTAAAACCAAAAAAACTAAACCATACCGAATTTATGGATTTTAAATTGTTGTTTTGAATTTTAGTAATTTAAAAAGAATTTAGCATGTGTAGCCTAATTATTTTAGCCTAAATGTATAATAATCAATTAATTATGACCCAAAAGGACTAATACACACCCCTACCTTCCTTGACTTCTGTTGACCAAAGGACTAAATATTGTTGTTTTGAATTTATAGTAATTTAAAAGAATTTAATATATGTAGCCTAAATGTTTAATAATCAATTAATTATGACCCAAACGGACTAATACACACCCCTACATTCCTTAAACCATATATATCTATATCTATACTATATATAATGCATCCATTTAAGGACAAATTAAGACATTGGATTAATAGATTTACAAGGTAGGAAGAACAAAGTACAAGTTAAGAAGGGTAAAAAAGTCATTTATACATCAATATTCCCGTTCTTTTTAATTGTTTTTAAATAGTTACGCTTTTTCTCCTTCAATTATAATCATTTTTGTAAATATTATATATAGTTATAATTATTACCCTTCACCTTTACTCATATTTTACTTATATTTTCAATTTTAACTCAATTTTCTTCACGATTTTTTAAACGGTAATAACTTTTTCATACATTTAATATTTTTTTAAAAGAAATTGTACCATAAAACGAGCATATTTTTTCTCTTTAATTTGAGTATGGTATTGGTATAGGTTTTTTTTCAGTTAAAAAAATAACAATTTTGCGTATGAGTGTTTTCGGTATGGTTTTGATGGTTTTCAAGGTTAAACCGTGAACCTTACCTATTAGTAACGTTTTTTTTTCGTCGAAAGCCGAACCGAACCATTAAAATTAAAAACGAATGGCAAAAGCTAAAGAAAAAATATCAACCCGTGAAATCAAACAAATGATCAGTTTCAATGGTTTTATGGTTTCAAACCAAACAATGAATACCCATAAACTTGATACGTGATTAAAAAATCTATTTTCTCGCTGCATCACGCGAGCACTTGTCTAGTCTTACTCCGTCTTTTAACTAAGTTATACTCACCTTTAATCTTTTAACCATTTTTAGGGATGGCAACGGGTCGGGTGTGGGACGGGTCTAGGTATTCCCAGACCCGTACCAGATATGAAACCCTGTCCCAGACCCGTCCCAGACCCGTCGGGTTTCAGGTTTCCCATTTATTTATTAAAAATACCCGTCGGGGTATCCCGAAGTAAAACTCGTTGGGTTTCTATTGGGTTTTTAAAAAATATCAATAATAGATTTCAAAGAATGATAACCATAAACGTTACAATTATTATCTTAGTGGAACTTGACATGTGAGTTTCTGGTGGCAGTCAAGGAGATTTTGTATTTGGTAATTATCATTTATAACTTCCAATGAAAGATGGTAGCTGAAATGAAAGATGGTAGCTGAAAGGCCAAACATTTGTTAATGGATTGATATTATTATCGTTATTTAGAATATAATATACCATTCTTTTTAATGTATTGATAATACATACATATATATATACTAGTTTTTATCTCCCGTATTACGGGGTTGTTTTACATTTTAATCAAATAAATAAGATATTAATATATAGTATATCCTACTTATAGGATTTTTACATCAATAATTTGGTGAGAATATTTTTTATTTAATGAGATGTTATACCCGTTTAAAAAATATCTGGGTTGGTAAGACCCATACCCTTTAATTCGGGTCAAATGCATGAGAAGCCTCCATTTAAAAATCAAGCAAATCTGGTGACTCCAAAAAAATAGGGAGGAACCACATCGCGACACATAAGATTTTATGTTTTCGTTTATATATATTTATAGATTATGAATGTGTGGTGTGGTGTCGGGTTAGTCGGGTAAATGGGACCAACTTTATCGGGTAATCGGGTATATTAGAAATCCCAAACCTGTCCCAGACCAGCAAAAAATTTCAAAACTAATCCTAAACCCTAATAGGACGGGGTATTACCAGTCCCAATTATGTCGGGTTCAAGTATTCCCATTTAGTTTGGGTTTCATTCTCATCCCTAACCATTTCTAATTCTAATATTCTAATGCAAATAATGTACTATATATTAATTTGGAGAAAGTTACTAAATAAAAAGAAACAGAAAGATATAGATTATTAAACTAAATTAACGCCAACAACTATATAAAAACAAAATAAATAAAATAGTAAACCACTGAATTTTAATATACTTGGGTAAATACGAATATAAATAATAAAAAACTATTAATAAATAAATAAATCGACAATACTCAAGAAATGAATTAGCAGGTACGAGTAATGACAGTTAAAACAAAAAAGAAAGAATGTAAATAAAAAAGGGATTAGCAGAAACGAGCAATGTTTAAAAACCGGTATTTTACTTGCGACCCGGATTAGGCAAGAAAATTGTACAACCGGTGGAACCGGGTTTATAGCGGAAGGTTCAACCGATTGAATGGTTTACATTATAATTTCCCTATAAATTCAACTTCAACTTCAACTTCAAAAATAACTCAAAAGTAAATGATTCCATAATAAAAATAATCAAATAATTAATCTATAGTTTGTTTTTTTTTATGGACAAAGTGCGATATAAAAATTGCTTTGATTTTATTAGTGGATTCCAAATTTCCATTATCTTTTATTTGATTGTTTTAAGATTTAATTAGGAACATTCTTATTGTCCACATAACCATATAATCATTCAATATAATAATTTATGCATTTGATCATATAATTATATTCGTTTCTTGTCATGAAAATATATAACATCTAGTACATTTTTTTATATCTTCCTCATCATGGTGACAACGAAATAATTAGACACATAAACATCACACACTAATTAATTTGATATAAATAACATCATT
Organism: Bidens hawaiensis; assembly: GCF_021521415.1. NCBI lineage: Eukaryota > Viridiplantae > Streptophyta > Magnoliopsida > Asterales > Asteraceae > Bidens > Bidens hawaiensis. Next base: position 19,063 of record NW_027503307.1, read on the forward strand.
TAAAACTACCCCTCAATAACCTAGTAAGTCTCTAGCAAGTCTTTCTGAGACAGTACTTTAACCGTCCATATTAATTTGACGTTCTAAGTCTGGCTAATTTAAAAAACACCATTAAAAAGGAAACCACAATTATTAGAAAACCCCTTAAGTATGGTTTCGAATCTAAGACCGTATTGGACCAGAAGGTTATTGCGTTACAAACTCTACAATCTACACTTCAAAAACAAGTTTTACAAAAGATGGGTAGCTTGATCTGTATATATACTGATTCCATTACAATTTCTTTAAAAGACATTTTTATATTTAATCATTAGTGAAAACAGTTGTATTTATTTTAATTTTTAAATTATAGCAACTAATATTTGGGCGTGTTATATATATATATACACACACACGTGAACATGGTATATAATGTGTACAATATAAATATTTTAATAATAGACACACCACATCCATGCATGCATGCAAAGGTATCATCATTGGATTTGTTTTTGTCAGCCTCTATTTTGTTTTTAACCTTATTAGCTAGCTAGATTCATAATTTTATTAA